>NW_007379524.1:39089-46253 GCF_000475195.1 Diaphorina citri
GATTCGGATCGATACCCGACCGCATTCATATAAATTTGGATACTGAAAAGAGTTAAAAGATTGAGTTAGTAGTAAAAGATAGTAAACTTTTAGAGTAAATTACATTGTAAAATATCAAACAGACTCATCAATTATACGACACAGTAAATTGGTAGTGCGTCTGCCTTGTAAGCGCTAGGCCGCGGGTTCGATTCCCGCCCGGGCGGATTTTATCCTGATGGGATAATGTTCGTTCTCGGAACGGCTGGCTTTCTCCTATCCTGTCTTCCTTCGCTCTTCAATTTCGGGACGATAAGACCATAGCAGTTACAGTTCCCTCTGTCAAACCTCTTGGAAAAAAAACCGCTGTGGGGACCAGAGGGCAGCTAATGGCAATAGCCAGCCTAGCTAGCTTAGTTGGTAGTGCGTCTGCCTTGTAAGCGCTAGGCCGCGGGTTCGATTTCCGCCCGGGCGGATTTTATCCTGATGGGATAATGTTCGTTCTCGGAACGGCTGGCTTTCTCCTATCCTGTCTTCCAAAATTTTGATTAAAAAACGTTTGATGTGTACGGGCAGATCTATGTGTAAACTATTTATCATAAAAAATCCCCCTTTTTCCAAGTAATTTGCTGCGTTCTGGGACTCGAAAAAAGTGTAATAAACAGAAATCCACTTTTTTTCGCTCGAAAAAAATATTTGATAGCCCATAAAGTTTTATGGGTTTCGATGATTTTACTTTATGAGAGATCACTT
The DNA here is from genome assembly GCF_000475195.1 of Diaphorina citri. Classification (NCBI taxonomy): domain Eukaryota; kingdom Metazoa; phylum Arthropoda; class Insecta; order Hemiptera; family Psyllidae; genus Diaphorina; species Diaphorina citri. Next base: position 39,822 of record NW_007379524.1, read on the forward strand.
TTTTGATTTTCACAATAATCCGGAGAAATGGTCCGCTCGTCGCGCCTTGTGATTTGCTAATATGTTCAGATGACTCAGGTATCGGTGGGATAGTAAAAGCATAAGTAGATACCGATGAGTATCTTGGCAAGAAATTTATTGACGATACCATCAAAATTTCATCTAAGATCAGATTCATTGGATTCATACTCAATCGCTCAATTCATTGGAATGGATAAAGTTTCATTTAATTGCTCATCTCGTAAGATCGATTCAAACGACCTTGATACGCAAGGGTAATTACGAGGGAGTTAAAGACGTAATGAGATCTAATGTAGACCTCTAATAGGTGCATAAGTGAGAAAAATTCGAAGCAATTTGTTCGGAAACGGTTTACAGATTTGTCGTTCGTTTTCGTCGAGGGAGGTAAATTCCAAGATACTGTTTTAGTGGAAACGGGAAAACTCTTGGCACATCCACATTCCACAATCGTTTCTAATTTTATTGTATTTCCTCCCTACCTTTTTACTCTTCATGGAATATATTCAGTTAAATTGGACCATTTTTGCTTGGGATATTACAAAACATAGCAAATACTTACATAACTAATCTAAGCTAAATGGACACATATCAATTGATTCTTGTTAAATGAAAGGTGATGTGTGAGATACAATAGCAAGATTGCATTGCGTTTTGTCTGGGATGATTTCAAGGCATCTATCGTCGTTGATTCATTGCTTAAAAACAAATGCTTAGAGACCGCCCAGATTTGCATTACCTCAGAAGCATTGAAAACATATTTTAATTCTCTGAAAGTTCTTCTCCGTCTTAAAAACACGAAATCTGCCTCGGTGGTGTAGTGGTCAAGACGCTCTCCTGGTAAATAGGAGGGCGTTGAGTTCAATTCCAGCCGAGGTATGGAATTTTATCTTCAATATAATATGTAGGTACCTAATTTGAGAATTTCACCATCATAATAATAGTAGCCTACTACTGGAGTGCTGCCTGCGACTTTTCAGTCCTATGCGAGCAGTATTTATTTACAGAGCTAACTTTATTTACAGAAACAGATACCTACAAATGATAACAAAAGTTTGGGAATAACAAAATGAAGTTTCGGGGCTTAATGTCTATGGCATTTTCTACCACCCCACCCTTCTTAATCTTTTTTAAGAATATGTATTTAGAGATTTTACAGTGTCCGGACCAGAGAGTCCCAAATAAGCGTCCTCTAGAGACAGTCAAAACCTCGCCGTCACTTCCGTCAGCATGCTGCACAGCTCATTAACCTCTCTGACGCAAAGCGCAAACAACTCCGCTCTGCTGACTTTACCCTTCTCTTCCCCATGCTGATTTCTGACTGCATTCCCAGTGAGTTGTAATAATATCATTTTTCTCCGCTCTAACAGTGCCAATAAACGTCCACGTTGGGCGCCCACGTTGGGCGCCAAATTTGTGAGGAGGTTTCCCTTGCTACACGAGCCGGGCCGTCCGACGGGAACAAATGGGACGCTGGGGACTATCTCTTCAGGAGAAGAAACTACTAAAAGGAGAACGCACGATTTGACACAACAATATGTATTCACCATGAAATTGGTTTCGATTCAACCGAGCTCTAGTCACTTTTGCCGGTACTGCACTTTGCACTGGCCTCCTTTAGTTTTTACTGGTAAAAGATCCATGGTTGTGTCTGGAAAAGGATAAAGGATTCGGTTCTTTCTATTGGTTTCTAGGTAAATCCGAAATTGCATGATGACCTTAAAGTTATGATTTATGATTCATTCTGTTAGCCCTTATTGACCATGTCAAGGAAATACAAATTTCCAAGAAATCTGTACAACTTATGTTAGTTGTAAAGGAGAGGGATGTGCAGTTGTGGACAGGGAATAGTTGCTTGGAGATGAAAGGGTTAGTTGTAAAGGAGAGGGATGGACGGAGAGAAAGGAAGAGTTGCATGGAGATGAAAGGGTTTTTGGATAAAGGTGATAGACGGAGGGTGTATAGGAGAGGTGAACGAAGGAGAGGAGAGTCCTCGATGTGGCTGGAGGACAGGATGATAAAGAGCCTTGGGCAGAAACGAAGGTGAGTTGCAGACATGAGAAGAGAAATTTATTGACGATACCATCAAAATTTCATCTAAGATCAGATACTCAATCGCTCAATTCATTGGAATGGATAAAGTCAATTCAAACGACCTTGATAGGTAATTACGAGGGAGTTAAAGACGTAATGAGATCTAATGTAGACCTCTAATAGGTGCATAAGTGTTAGGTCAATAAAAATAAAATCTATGATGGAAGAGGGGTTCCAGGAGGTGGGAGAGAAAGTGGGGGAGACTGTAAACCCCTTGGACGGTGGAGACGAAGGGGTTAGTTGTAAAGGAGAAGGATGGTCGGAGATGGGAGATGATAGTATTGGGGAGATTGGAGAGGAGGCAGGTGATGGAAAAGCGGACCTGTGAGGTATTAGGAGAGAGTAGGAGACTGGAAATCCTCTTGGACAGTGGAGACGAAGGGGTTAGTTGAATGAAAAAGATAATATCTCCCGTTTAGGTCAGCGCCTGTTCAGAATTCCGAGCTTCGCCCCTGCCCGGTGGACTTGTTCCCTCGCTCGCCGTATTAAATTTCACATCCACATGACGGCCATCACCAGTGGAGGGGTTGGCCAGTGACCAGAGATAAATGATGATGATACGGCCAGGCACCCCGGACATTACGTTATGCTAATAGACCCCGGGCTAGGGAAAAAGCTCTGCCGAGTCCCGCCATGGATACTCTAATAACATTAATGGATATTATCCCTGCGGTGATGGAAGAGGGGTTCCAGGAGGTGGGAGAAAAAGTGGGGGAGACTGGAAACCCCTTGGACGGTGGAGACGAAGGGGTTAGTTGTAAAGGAGAAGGATGGTCGGAGTGTTGGAGATGGGAGATGATAGTATTGGGGAGATTGGAGAGGAGGCAGGTGATGGAAAAGCGGACCTGTGAGGACAGTGGAGACGAAGGGGTTAGTTGTAAAGGAGAGAGAGGTGCAGTTGTGGACAGGGAATAGTTGCTTGGAGATGAAAGGGTTAGTTGTAAAGGAGAGGGATGGACGGAGAGAAAGGAAGAGTTGCATGGAGATGAAAGGGTTTTTGGACAAAGGTGATGGACGGAGGGTGTATAGGAGAGGTGAATGAAGGAGAGGAGAGTCCTCGATGTGGCTGGAGGACAGGATGATAAAGAGCCTTGGGCAGAAACGAAGGTGAGTTGCAGACATGAGAAGACCCTGTATATTCTTACCTAGATATACATTTTAGAAGTTTTGTGTTATCTAAAACTTTCTCGCTTTGAGTTCATAGGTCGTCGCGACAAATTTCGAGATCAGAGCTCATTTGTGTGAGCGTGTCGGTAATTATGAGATTTGAATTTCTACCCTGGCCGTTCCCGGAGGACCAATACTGCGTGATCTATCCTGTAGCGTCTGGTGAAGCAATTATCCATATTTACAAATTTAGGGATGTCATCCATTTGGAGTAACTCTACGTACAATTAACACCAGGAATTGCTCTATTTTTACCACGGTAGCTTCCACCTCAACATGTAGCACCTTCAGAACAAACTCATTGTTTATTTTATCCGGAGACAAAATCTGCACCTATCTCGAGTTCTACATGGCGTAGGTATTTTGTCTCCGATTGTGCATATCTGGGGGACTAATAAATTAAAACCAACTTCGAATAAATTCTTGCCCGAGAAACAAATCTACTTAACATTCCTTCTGGGTTCGAGTTCTTCATTACAATTGATAATTACTTTTGCATTGTCTCTTAGAATCAGTAAGAACCAGTTCTCCAGTAAGTTACAGAACTCCTGGTCAAGTATCTATTGATCTTTGTGTTCAACTTGTTGTCACTGCTTCCTTTTCTTCTTCTGTAGATTAAAAATTATTGCATCCTGCATGATTTTTTTTCCGACTTTTCCTATTTTTAGCTGTTTTTCCTTGGAGTATCTTCAGATTCTTCAGTTCTTGTTTTATTTATGTTGTAGTTTGGTAGCCAATATTCTTCATTTCCTCTTGTATGTTTTAGGAGCTCCAGCACTTGGAATCGAAGTTCTGAATAAAATATTTTCTTCTTGATACCCTACAAAATTATCATTCTTTTTACTCATTCTTCTTCGATTACCTTCATTGTTTGTTATCTTTCAATTTTGGAAATTCCTTCTTGCATTACACACGTTTTTCAATTTTTTCTTTCCGGTCAGTGGAGTCACTTTCAAAACTTCATTGCTGGACTAATGAGCCCTTCTTTTTCGCGAGTAGCTTGGGATTTGCACGCATTTGCGCAAGTGATTTATGTCGCGAGTTTTCCTGTTGTTTCGTTTAATTTTCCGACTATGCCGATGGGGAGGGAGAAGTCAATGCATATCTCATCCGCCAATGGTCCCGGGGATTTAAAACCTATATGTGTACATGGATTTGTAGACATGAAAAAATAAAGTACCTATTTCGATTCAATCGAGCTCTAGTCACTTTTGCCGGTACTGCACTTTGCACTGGCCTCCTTTAGTTTTTACTGGTAAAAGATCCATGGTTGTGTCTGGAAAAGGATAAACGATTCGGTTCTTTCTATTGGTTTCTAGTTAAATCCGAAATTGCATGATTACCTTAAAGTTATGATTTATGATTCATTCTGTTAGCCCTTATTGACCATGTCAAGGAAATACAAATTTCCAAGAAATCTGTACAACTTAAAGTTATGATTTATGATTCATTCTGTTAGCCCTTATTGACCATGTCAAGGAAATACAAATTTCCAAGAAATCTGTACAACTTGTCTACTTCCGATCATTATTGGAACTGTAGAGGGCACCCATCTTCCGTAGAAGTCTTGCAAGCTAAGGCATCTGTTTCAAACACTTTTTTCATCTGTGTGGTCAACAAACACTGAATTTTTTTTGATTAATCAGTATTTATCGATGTCTAATCTCTTTCAAAACTTCATTAATCACAGCATCTCTCAAAAATTCCATAGATAAAGCGACAAAGCTCCCCGTCAAGAGAAAGCACGAAGTTTTTAATATAAATGACATTTTTTTCGGTATTGAGTTACGAACCCGGTCATAAAAAAAGTGAGCGGAGGAATTTGCATTAAACTGCATAAAACAGGGGTTAGTATTTTACTCTTAAGTCTAGATATAGATTATAGATGAAGTGAGCGGAGGAATTTGCATTAAACTGCATAAAACAGGGGTTAGTATTTTACTCTTAAGTCTAGATATAGATTATAGATGATTCTTTTAGATTGGAAATGCCAATGACATTCGATTGATATGCAAGGCAATGTTTTTAATGTCTTTCCCGATACCTCTCAACTATTCGTCTGATTGCATTTCATTTTCCTCCCGCAAAGAATCTTGGAAATTGATTGTGTCACCAAGGCTGTCTGTGTTTTTTAATAGGTTCTCATAAACTTTGGATTGTCAATTGAAGTTGGTTGTGCCAATTCTGCGTAGGTTTGCCACTTGAAGAATATACATCTGGTTGAAGTGTCAATTGCATTGATGACTATATTGAGTGCTTTCGGTGAAGAATTAGTGTGGCATTCTCTTCTTTAAAAACTAAGGAATGGGTGGGGACTAGAGGGGCAAAACGGTGTTTTGACATCTCCACTAATTTTGTCTCCTATTTAGAAAAAAATCGTCCTTCCCATCGATTTATTTCAATCCATTCCCTGCTGATGAGGGCCAAGAGATCAAAATAAGAGATGTCCAGAGATGGTCTGACCCAATATCAATCTACGTGTAATACAATTATAATTAAAAACTCGGTTGGATTCCATTAAGCTGGCGGTTTCTTCATATGATGGTTTCCCAGCAGACAATCAAGGAATTGAGTGGTAAGTGTCTTAGAATTGTAATAAATTGATTAATATATCCACTTTAATGATTTCATCATCAGTGGAATATGTTCCACATCTTCTACACTTATTACTACATGGTTGTTGTGATTTTTTGCTTTTTTTTAAGTTTCTTTAATATTTCAAGCGTGTTTTTTTTTTTTTTTTTTTTTTTTTTTTTTTTTTTTTTTTTTTTTTTTTTTTTTCTCCTCACCACTAAGGAATTATTCCATTAAGCTGGCGGTTTCTTCATAATATGATGGTTTCCCAGCAGACAATCAAGGAATTGAGTGGTAAGTGTCTTAGAATTGTAATAAATAGATTAATATATCCACTTTAATGATTTCTGAGACAATGATTGGTTTCATGTCCATCCATTGGTTTGGAATTATTGGAAGATGGGTTAATGAGAAATTTATTGATAATACTACTAATACATATATCTGCAAACATCATCAGTGGAATATGTTCCACATCTTCTACACTTATTACTACATGGTTGATTTTTTGCTTTTTTTTAAGTTTCTTTAATATTTCAAGCGTTTTTCTTTTTTTTTTTTTTTTTTTTTTTTTTTCTT
>NW_007379524.1:46349-48984 GCF_000475195.1 Diaphorina citri
CAAATTTCCTTATTAGAAAAGCTGGGTAGAAGAATTTAAAAGGGTAGATATTGCCTTCTGGAGAATGTACAAAGTTGAGGATGTTGAGATAACGAAAGGGATGCTAAAGCCATTTGTTGCATATGTCGTAGCTGGAACACATATTTCACCCAGCCTACCAAGGGATCTTAAATTTATGCAGTTCCTTATTAATTTTCTTATTTCATTAAATTAATGTGAGTTCATAGACCCAACTTTGTGACTAGTGACGTCATTTGGCGAGATGAAATTCTCGAGTTTTCTATTTTTCCTTTCATTACAAACACATGCTAGGCCTAGAGACTCCGAATTTCCAGACCGACCAGCGATTTTGAATATTCAGATTGAACTTTGAAGTGAAGTTTCAAATGTCAGGTGATTAGGTGGGCCATTGGAACTAGTAGACATCATTATAACTAGATGCCTGCAATCCAATACAAGATCATGTTTAAAAAATATTCTCATTATTTCAAAAATCTTGGCGCGACCTACAAAAAGCATTTGACTCTGTACACTTACGTCACTTGCCTCATTTGTTTCCCGACACGCCAGTGATACCAACAATAATTATACCAGTGATGCCAACAGAGTTACCCCCTACAATTAATCCTCGTTGACGATGGAAATATGACATCCTGAATGGGATTCGAACAAGGAACTCGCGGTATGGGAGGAGAAGAGGTACAATTAATCCTCGTTGACGATGGAAATATGACATCCTGGATGGGATTCGAACAAGGAACTCGCGGTATGGGAGGAGAAGAGGTGTACACATACGTCACTTGCCTCATTTGTTTCCCGACACGCCAGTGATACCAACAATAATTATACCAGTGATGCCAACAGAGTTACCCCCTACAATTAATCCTCGTTGACGATGGAAATATGACATCCTGAATGGGATTCGAACAAGGAACTCGCGGTATGGGAGGAGAAGAGGTGTCAGTGAAGCGGTGAGAAAAATTCGAAGCAATTTGTTCGGAAACGGTTTACAGATTTGTCGTTCGTTTTCGTCGAGGGAGGTAAATTCCAAGATACTGTTTGGAGTTTTGTTATTAGGATGCATATCAATTGATTCTTGTTAAATGAAAGGTGATGTGTGAGATACGATAGCAAGATTGCATTGCGTTTTGTCTGGGATGATTTCAAGGCATCGTTTCTGTTTCAGGCATTTCGTTGATCCATTGCTTGAAAACAAATGCTTAGAGACATTTTCATGTGAGATGCAGATGTACATAGGTATTTAAGTGTTGGAAGGAGCATTCCAATATCTTGTACTCTTCCTGAGCAGCGTTCTGCGACTTCCTCAGAAACCAGAAAGGTTAGTTCAGGTATATCAATTGATTCTTGTTAAATGAAAGATGATGTGTGAGATACGATAGCAAGATTGCATTGCGTTTTGTCTGGGATGATTTCAAGGCATCTATCGTCGTTGATTCATTGCTTAAAAACAAATGCTTAGAGACATTTTCATGTGAGATGCAGATGTACATAGGTAATATTAGGTATCTAAGTGTTGGAAGGAGCATTCCAATATCTTGTACTCTTCCTGAGCAGCGTTCTGCGACTTCCTCAGAAACCAGAAAGGTTATTTCAGGTTAAATAAAAATAATAAAAGAAAAGAAACCCTATCAGATGATCTAAAGCTCAGATAAGAAAACAGTTTTGTTTTTTTTTTTTCTGTTCCTTTTTGAACAAAAGATTTTTTTACTTGTGGTGTTACCATTGACATCACGAGCTCTCGGGGGCGATAGCCACGACACTTGCTGCTACAAAGTGGACTAAGGTGCTGTACACTTCGTTCTTTAAGACAAATGTAGCCAGTGGAAGAGCGAAGCCCAATATTGAGGTAATTCCCTTCAAAATTAGCAGAATTTATCTACCAGGGATCGAAAGTAACAGTTATAGTCCCTGGTCATATCAGTTTCTTCGAACTAAAGGAGCTTCTGCTTCATCTCTTTCAAGACGCTCGAATGAATTTTCCTAGAAACTTTTCTGATTTCATAGAATAATTCCTGCTCTTGAGGATTAGTCCAGGACTCTTCACAGGAGTCTGACGTTTTCGTTGGAATTTCACAGGAAAATCCTCTATCAGGATGATACTAATGAGCTTTCCACTTCGGGCACTTCTGCTTCATCTCTTTGAAGACGCTCGAATGAATTTTCCTAGAAACTTTTCTGATTTCATAGAATAATTCCTGCTCTTGAGGATTAGTCCAAGACTCTTCACAGGAGTCTGACGTTTTCGTTGGAATTTCACAGGAAAATCCTCTATCAGGATGATACTAATGAGCTTTCCACTTCGGGCGGAATTTCCAGATCGACCAGCGACTAGGCGATTTTGAAAATTCAGATTGAACTTTGAAGTGAAGTTTCAAATGTCAGGTGATTAGGTGGGCCATTGGAACTAGTAGACAATAGTAGACATCATTATAACTAGATGCCTGCAATCCAATACAAGATCATGTTTACAAAATATTCTCATTATTTCAAAAATCTTGGCGAGACCTACAAAAAGCATTTGACTCTGTACACATACGTCACTTGCCTCATTTGTTTCCCGACACGCCAGTGATACCAACAATAATTATACCAGTGATGCCAACAGAGTTACCCC
>NW_007379525.1:0-1942 GCF_000475195.1 Diaphorina citri
ATTGCATTTCACGCGGTTCCTCCATTCCTCATTAGTCCCCATTGAATAGCACATCCGTTACGGCAATGTGTCAATCTAGTGAAAGAGAATGATTAACACTCTGGAATCGTAATAAAATACTGTAACAATGCATGCAATTTGCGCTCGGATGTTGAATGTTGGTCCGAAACTGATTGAAGCCAGTTATCATAGTTTTGATTGAATAGTCGCAGAAACCACAACACCCCAATTGCACAGACAAGATAATCCCATACTATGGCACCAAAATTTTGAACACGAGATACGGGAATACTCATTTGACGAATCGTCACGAGGTTCTGGAAATATTTTACTCGCAAGAACACTGAGCTGAACACGAAACACGAACTTTCTTCAACAAAAATCCGCAAAAACATGTGGGTATTGAGTAGGTATCATGAGCAATTCATTAATGATTATTGTCTTGAATAAATTATTGTTTTTGACGTTGAAAATTAATGAGCAATGATATTATATATCAGTTTATCTTAACTTATACATCTATGTACTATGTAGTCTATGTACGTAGTTGTGAAAGTTAATGAGATTCAAGTGCATATGTGTATTGTGTACGTATGACAATAGTGGTAATAGGAAATTTGCAGCAATAAAACACAATTAATCATGTGTAGGTAGGTACCTATTATTTCGGTACAAATTGAATTCAATTGAATCTTTTTTCTTCATTTTCCAGGGCTTGAAGAGTTTTCACCATGAACAAGCATACGCCACTTGAAGGCCATGATGTCAAGGATTTGGACCTCTTCACAGAAATTCAGAAAGACCGCCTGTACTTTGCCACTTTCAAATCTAACAGAGAACGTCCCACCACCACAAAAATACATTTCTTCTGCACCGACGAAACACATGTGTATTTGAACTTTTTCGGTGATTTCGGACCGATCTGTCTGTCCACATTATACCGCTATTGTGATAAATTGAAGGCAAAGCTGAACTCCTCTACATTGAAACATAAGGTCATCATTCACTACACCGGAAATAATCCTAAGAAACGCCTTAATGCAGCTTTCCTCATTGGCTGCTATGCTATCATCTACCTCAAATTCACACCAAATGAAATCTACAAAGCTCTGCAAGCGAACAACAAGGTACCGTTCATTGCTTTTCAAGATGCATCTGACGAAAACTCCAAGTACACCCTAGAATTACTGGAATGTTTCAATGCTGTGTTTAAAGCGCGTCAGCATAACCTGTTTGATTTTGATGATTTCGATGTCGACGAGATGGAGAAGTATGAGAGAATCCAGTTCGGTGATATCAGCTGGATAGTTCCTAACAAGTTGCTAGCGTTCTCCGGACCTAACACGACAGAACAGAACACGTGTTACCATCCTCCAGAGTTCTATCTGGACTATTTCCTACAGAACGGTGTTCAACTTGTAGTCAGACTCAACCAGAAGAACTATGATGAACGTAAGTTTACTGAGGCGGGTCTGGATCATGTAGACTTTTACTTTCCTGATGGCACCGCACCACCTAATGATATTCTGTGTGAATTCATCAAGGTCTGTGAGAAATACAAAGGACCAATAGCAGTACATTGTAAGGCCGGGCTAGGCAGGACGGGATGTCTGATTGGTGCTTACATGATTAAACACGTGAGGAGAAGGAGAACTGTCCTGACAAAGAGGAACCAATACCACCAACTCCGTTGGGTACCCGGTCCTCTAGAGACCTAGGTTACCGAACGGAAGCGGAACGGTAAAGAATGATAATTTAAGGTATGCTACGGAGACCTTATGAAACATCAAGCGACAGCTTATCTGGCCATAAGATAGAGGGGTGTCAAGACGGTCCTGTACAACCTGTAGAAACTCGGTTAGAACAATCATGAGGATAGTGTGTCGGTCCTGCTGTCTAGGAGTTAGGTTCCGTTACCAAAGGTACCGTCTGTAGAACATCA
>NW_007379525.1:10041-11731 GCF_000475195.1 Diaphorina citri
TAGGAAATTTGCAGCAATAAAACACAATTAATCATGTGTAGGTAGGTACCTATTATTTCGGTACAAATTGAATTCAATTGAATCTTTTTTCTTCATTTTCCAGGGCTTGAAGAGTTTTCACCATGAACAAGCATACGCCACTTGAAGGCCATGATGTCAAGGATTTGGACCTCTTCACAGAAATTCAGAAAGACCGCCTGTACTTTGCCACTTTCAAATCTAACAGAGAACGTCCCACCACCACAAAAATACATTTCTTCTGCACCGACGAAACACATGTGTATTTGAACTTTTTCGGTGATTTCGGACCGATCTGTCTGTCCACATTATACCGCTATTGTGATAAATTGAAGGCAAAGCTGAACTCCTCTACATTGAAACATAAGGTCATCATTCACTACACCGGAAATAATCCTAAGAAACGCCTTAATGCAGCTTTCCTCATTGGCTGCTATGCTATCATCTACCTCAAATTCACACCAAATGAAATCTACAAAGCTCTGCAAGCGAACAACAAGGTACCGTTCATTGCTTTTCAAGATGCATCTGATGAAAACTCCAAGTACACCCTAGAATTACTGGAATGTTTCAATGCTGTGTTTAAAGCGCGTCAGCATAACCTGTTTGATTTTGACGATTTCGATGTCGACGAGATGGAGAAGTATGAGAGAATCCAGTTCGGTGATATCAGCTGGATAGTTCCCAACAAGTTGCTAGCGTTCTCCGGACCTAACACGACAGAACAGAACACGTGTTACCATCCTCCAGAGTTCTATCTGGACAAAGTCTCAATCCCGATCTAGAAATGTACGAATGTAAATTCAAAGTGTATAAAATTATAAATTATTTTAGCCCCCATAGCACCTAAATTATAATACTCATCTTGTGTCCAAAGCATGTGATAACTTGCTGACAAAACGTAGGAACTGACATCATAGTAGGTACGACGATCATCTCTGTAACACATTCCTCAATATCTACCTATTTGTTTATTTGTACCTTGCCTATCCTATATCCCTATACCTCCGTCCGTCATATATACCTATATCAATTATTGTTACAAATTGTTATTGTTATGTAATAAGTTGGCGTCTAAACTGTATCTGAATTTTTGCATAGATACATTGTTGAACACAGCTAATAGAATGGTTAACCACTCGGAGCTATGACGCGACGAAATGCCTCAGGCTAAAAATGGTTAGTAAAATAATGAAAAATTCTTCCTCTACCATTCTTTTCTCATATGAATTTTGTTCTTCCTCGAATGATTACACAGAGTCCCACAGGTCCTGTAGGACTGCTTGATGTGCCATCTACCAGAAGTGACGCGACGAAATGCCTCAGGCTAAAAATGGTTAGTAGGTAAAATAATGAAAAATTCTTCCTCTACCATTCTTTTCTCATGTGAATTTTGTTCTTCCTCGAATGATTACACAGAGTCCCACAGGTCCTGTAGGACTGCTTGATGTGCCATCTACCAGAAGACCTCAACAACAACAGCAGGTGAGTACTAAGAGTTTTCTCGTCTTTTATTACACAGATGCGTTATGCCTAGGGTGACCATAATTTTTTCGGCTCAAAGCGGGACGCAGTCCTTTTTGGACGAAGGGGGGGGGGTGAGGTACAAACATATTTTATACCCACCTAGTTAGGTACCTATGTTACAACCTGCCTCTGCACTACACAGTCA
>NW_007379525.1:12131-38063 GCF_000475195.1 Diaphorina citri
TGGCAGCCCGAAACCCGGGGGTAGAAAAGTAACCCACGTTTGGGTGTCTTAAAACCGTAGCCCCTTACCCGTGTGAAGGGTATGACTTAACGGAACCCAACAAAAGGCAAACAAAGTCCCTTACCCCCTTGTCCCCGGGGGCTTCAAGTCTTTGGAAACGACTTTCCGCAACTAATCGGATGGGACCCGGGGGTCCACAAACTTTGGTGTTTACGGCCGGCCACGTCTCAAATCAACTCGGCCACTTCGGTGGTGTCGAGTTTCATGAAGACCCTCTTGGGATAGGGAAGCGACCGGTGGGTTTGGAGGAGGAGGAGGAGGAGAAGTTGGAAGAAGAAAAAGGTGGTAAAATAGAATAGCCTGTTCTGCAGTGTTCATACAGTCAGAATTCTACCGAAAATCCATCCCATCTAACAATAAGTTGATTTGATATCGATGTAGGACAGGTGTTTTAGGTTAGTTTTAAATTTTAAACGAATTTTCGTGATTTGGAGCGGAACCATCAGGTGGACAACACTTTGGAGCCATCTTGGCAATAATCCGAAAACCTCTTGTTTTTTGATTTAGCAGAATGGGGCCAAAGATTCTCCCTGTACCAGTGCTGTCAGCAAGTGATTATCAACTCAACAGAAGGCAACATTACTCAACAGCATCAGATAATCTTGCTCAATATTAGCCAATGGTGTCCGACCATTGGTATTTGAATATTTTCAGTAGCATAATGTGGCGACAGAATGGCGAAAAAATACAACTCATTCGTCAAACGCATTATACCAAGATGGAAATCGGAGACCACTTTCAATCCGTCATCCAAAATCGTAACCAACGCTTCCAACTAATTTCAACTGATGAGCTTCCTCCCCCCACTCTCCATTTCCAAAAACAGAAACAGGAAGTAGACAATTTACTTGGAAGTTTTCTTGCTACATAAAAAAAATCACCGATTGCTCTGTCTTACATACAGTCTAATACTAACATACGTGATACGGTCATTTAGCGATCCCACGCACAGAATACCAGCTATGGCTTGTATAAAGCTATCCAATTTGATGTTCACTAGCGGTGTTTCTATCACTTGTACTGGCAGCCCCAGCAGGTTCAAAAGCACCATCACTTGCGTTGTCTTCAACGTTACTGGGGCAGACATTTTGTTGAGCTTTCCGGTAGAGGAAATTTGTCGATTGTTTGGTGAGAACTGCGAAAATTTGGAGAACGGAGTCCATGGAAGCGTGTGGTGATGACTGATGAGGAATTTGCAGTACCAATTGCTGGGGATTCAACTGGAGAAATTATGAAAAACGTATTGTAATTTGTAACCAAGAGTAGATTTTAGTGTGTTTTATGTTTTACGAATGTTATACGTGTTACGAATGTTATAAAATGGAGATAAAGATATGAGCTAGCATTTTTAATTTTTTACCCAAGTACCTACCTGACGCATTGATTATTTAGGGAAGGTCTTTTGTTTTAGGTCCTCTGTTTGCATGGACATTTTAATTATGTAGGTATGAACAATCGTACAACCTACTTCGTAAGATTGAAAGATATCTATAGCTCTATTTTATCTATGTTTTAAGAAATAGATATCATCAGTAATTGTTGTTTCAATCAAAATAAGAACCTATTGTATTTCCTGGTCTGTCCAAATAGATGTCTCCAATTTTTTCGAACTTTTAGAACAACAAGTCACACATGGCCTTGCTGCTTAGCGTGTAAATAAATAAATAGAACAACAAGCAGAGGTGTTCCGTTTATTTGATTTTATAGTATGATGAAAGCAATCTTACGTGGTCAAATGCTTGAATTACTTTGAGAACTCTTAATGAAGATGAAATTCCATGTATCGACCTCTCAACCCGGATTGAACCCACACCTTTCTGCTTACCAGGCAAGTGCGCCTTGACCATTATAATATTTGCCATCTTTTTCTCATTGCAAATTGGAATTTCGACGTTCAATTTGGGCCAAACTTTCATCAGAGCTTGGATTTATCAGTCTACTTCTAAAATAAACATTGACAAATAATTAGGTACCCAGGTATGTACCGAGTTTTGTTTATTTTGAAAAAATTAACCCACATAGAAACAGGTGCTATTCTTAGGTGCAGGATTGTAATTGGATAGGTATGTATCAAGTTATCAACCTAATTAGCAATAGTAGTTTACAAATAGGTACAGTAGGTACACCTCCCTATCAGGCAGCCAGAAAGCGAAGTCTATCTACTCTACTTACTTTGGCTAAAGTCTGGAGAAAACATGATAGGTACCTACCTAGGTAAAATAGAATAAAGATAGATAGTTACCTAGGACCTACCTGCGTGTTTCCAAGGATGCCAAAGTCCTCCCTCATTAGGTGGGTAGGTATTACCTATGATTTTCAAGCTTCAAACAAAACAGGCACCACTTGGGTACCTAATGAAAATGAAGCTTGAAAAGGGCTTTTCTTTCTGTCGCAGTCTACGTAGCTCTCGCAAGTCTCGCGATATGGTTACCTATATTGAGGTGTAATTAGTGCACTCTCTATGTCTATACCTATAGATATCTACAGATGTGTCGACAAAACGAACAATAATATTGACGGGAACAAAATCTGAGCTAATCAGTCCCGCCAAACAAACGAAGCCCCACCAAACCCAAATGAAACGATCAGAACAGACATTGAAAACTGCCTGGGTCCCGTGACGCAGAAAATCTGTCACATCTGTGCAATGGTCTCCACAAGCTCAGAATGAACATTCCAACATGTTTGTTCCTACTTTTGATAGTCAGTCAGCTATGCCACTCAGTAAGTATCGACCTAACCAAAGCAGTGCTGGTGTTCCGTCCTATTTTTTGGTGTTTGGTGTCAGATTAATAATAATTAATCCAGTGAACTATGTTATTCATATTCAGTAAGTTCGCGTACGTTAGGAACCTCAAATTCCAATGTAGAAGAGTAGGTAATTCCAATGTAGTAATCTAGACCTATTGGTATAATTTTATTAACTTTTTTTTCCTGATAAGTAGCTAGTTAGGTGACTCCAAAACTTACGTTACCTGTTACCTATCTACGTTAGGAAAGATAATGATGCCTAATAACCAATACTAGTTGCAGTGCCTTGTAATGTACTTAGATATAATGGTTAGCCATCATCGGCGTTGCTTAACCTGATCGACTTAAATTTCAGATTCCCACTCAACAAAACAGACGAGTTCGAAGAGCTCTACGGAATGGGCATACTACGACACAAACCACACGAGTCTATTGCAGCAATTGTTTCATAGCAATAAAAGCGGCAGTGAAACACCCATCCTGCAATATTTTGGAAATGGACATGCTACGACACAAACCACACAAGTCCAATGTAGCACTTGTTTCACGAACAACAAACTCATCCTGTAATACTTTATCCTGTAATACTTTGGACACCACCGCGTTCAGAGAGCCCAGCATCCTCCTGACATAACACCTCTATTGCGACTACACCTCCTGAGTTTCTGACAGAGAACCTTGAGTTCGAAATCGTCATCGGTTAAATTTAATTCATACGAGACCAGAGATAAGCAGGGGGGTCAGTCCGTGATTGGGTCCCGAGAGATCACCAGTGTTTTTTTCTAGTCATACTTTGGACACCACCGCGTTCAGAGAGCCCAGCATCCTCCTGACATAACACCTCTATTGCGACTACACCTCCTGAGTTTCTGACAGAACAAAAATACGGATGGCATTGTTGCTGAATGTCTGATACCCGGACAGGGTCAACAAAATGATAAACGGGGAGAAGAGAAAAGTAGCTGCAAAATCTGTCAACATTTCCTGACAAAGATACGTATGGCATTATTGCTGAATGTCTGATACCCGGACAGGGTCAACAAAATGATAAACGGGGAGAAGAGAAAAGTAGCTGCAAAATCTGTCAACATTTCCTCCATGTCTTCGCGATTGTCAACATGTTTGACCCAACTGAGAAGAGACTTCAGCTTTGTCTGTGTGGGTAATCGCTCCGTTGTGAACTGATACTTGCAAAGGTCACACTTGTCCACGCCACATTCCTGCAACCATCTCTCGATACACTCTATATGGACGTAGGCGATGGAACCTTTGCATTGGCAGATACTGAGCAGGTTCTGCTGGTCTGCGCCGTAACAGATACGACAGATGGTCATGTCTTCGTCATCACTGCTGTCTGGTTTATCCAGTTGTATCATCAACTTGTCGAAGATCTTGGTTCCCATGGAGTTGAAAGATGTTACGCTAAGGTCGTCGTTCGTTCTCATCTCTGCTCTCTGACTCTCCAAGTTTGAGACAGGTTTCTCTCCACTTTGCCTGTCAATATCATCTACTCTGTCATCACTAGCGGTGTTTCTATCACTTGTACTGGCAGCCCCGGCAGGTTCAAAAGCACCATCACTTGCGTTCTCTTCAACGTTACTGGGGCAGACATTTTGTTGAGCTTTCCGGTAGAGGAAATTTGTCGATTGTTTGGTGAGAACTGCGAAAATTTGGAGAACGGAGTCCATGGAAGCGTGTGGTGATGACTGATGAGGAATTTGCAGTACCAATTGCTGGGGATTCAACTGGAGAAATTATGAAAAACGTATTGTAATTTGTAACCAAGAGTAGATTTTAGTGTGTTTTATGTTTTACGAATGTTATACGTGTTACGAATGTTATAAAATGGAGATAAAGATATGAGCTAGCATTTTTAATTTTTTACACAAGTACCTACCTGACGCATTCATTATTTAGGGAAGGTCTTTTGTTTTAGGTCCTCTGTTTGCATGGACATTTTAATTATGTAGGTCTGAACAACCGTACAACCTACTTCAAAATAAACATTGACAAATAATTATGTACCGAGTTTTGTTTATTTTGAAAAAATTAACCCACATACTTACCTAGATAGAAACAGCTGTGCTATTCTTAGGTGCAGGATTGCAATTGGATAGGTATGTATCAAGTTATCAACCTAATTAGCAATAGTAGTTTACAAATAGGTACAGTAGGTACACCTCCCTATCAGGCAGATTGAACGGTGTCAACAAACATGGTTCTATCCTATGCAGCCTCCCTCTGTATACTTTCAATCTACGTAGCTCTCGCGATATGGTTACCTATATTGAGGTGTAATTAGTGCACTCTCTATGTCTATACCTATAGATATCTACAGATGTGTCGACAAAACGAACAATAATATTGACGGGAACAAAACCTCAGCTAATTAGCCCCGCCAAACAAACGAAGCCCCACCAAACCCAAATGAAACGATCAGAACAGACATTGAAAACTGCCTGGGTCCCGTGACGCAGAAAATCTGTCACATCTGTGCAATGGTCTCCACAAGCTCAGAATGAACATTCCAACATGTTTTTTGTTCCTACTTTTGATAGTCAGTCAGCTATGCCACTCAGTAAGTATCGACCTAACCAAAGCAGTGCTTGTGTTCCGTCCTATTTTTTGGTGTTTGGTGTCAGATTAATAATAATTAATCCAGTGAACTATGTTATTCAGTAAGTTCGCGTACGTAGATGTGATTCAGTAAGTTCGCGTACGTATTAGGAACCTCAAATTCCAATGTAGAAGAGTAGGTAATTCCAATGTAGTAATCTAGACTTATTGGTATAATTTTATTAACTTTTTTTTCCTGATAAGTAGCTAGTTAGGTGACTCCAAAACTTACGTTACCTGTTACCTATCTACGTGCGTACGTAGGAACCTCAAATTCCAATGTAGAAGAGTAGGTAATTCCAATGTATAGTAATCTAGACCTATTGGTATAATTTTATTAACTTTTTTTCCTGATAAGTAGGTAGTTAGGTGACTCCAAAACTTACGTTACCTACCTGTTACCTATCTAGGAAAGATAATGATGCCCAATTACCAATACTAGTTGCAGTACCTACCTTGTAATGTACTTAGATAGCGGTCAAACTTTCTTGACTTGGCGGGGCGGAGCGCTACCGCGCTCCTTAATAATGGTTAGCCATCATCGGCGTTGCTTAACCTGATCGACTTAAATTTCAGATTCCCACTCAACAAAACAGACGAGTTCGAAGAGCTGACGATGATGATGATGAAGAAGAAGAGGATGATCCACCAGCTCAGGTAACTGTCATATTGATCGAACAAAGTAAGTTCTCAGTTTTGACTCAACGATATTTTCCCCGAAAAAAGAAAGCCCCAATCAACAACGATATTTCCCCCGGAAAAATTGTACCTTGGAACCACTTTCGCAAGAAGAAGAAGAGGATGATCCACCAGCTCAGGTAACTGTCATATTGATCGAACAAAGTAAGTTCTCAGTTTTAACTCAACGATATTTTCCCCGAAAAAAGAAAGCCCCAATCAACAACGATATTTCCCCCGGAAAAATTGTACCTTGGAACCACTTTCGCATTACTTCAAGGTGCATTCTTTTACATCCATGCCTATCCAAGAACGGAAAAGTTCGGTTAGAAATTTTCCGCCCTGGCCAGGACTCGAACCCAGCACCTGCGGGTTGAGAGTCAGTGCTCTTGACCACTCAGCCACAGAGGTGGGCAATCCCAAACCTACACCTAGGTTCTTCAAACCTTCTGACGTTTGTTTCAGCCACCAAGAAATTCTAGACAGGCTAGTCCTTCTGGACCTTCCGGACTGTTGGAGCTACCTGGCGGAAATGACGATGACGATGATGACGAAGAGGTAAGACGGTTGAAACTGAATTCCTGGGTTCGATCCCCAGTGCTGGAGAGAGAACTCCGGGAATTTTTCGAAATATCCGGAGATTTTTCTTCGGCTCACTGAAGCAGCATCTCCAATTATTCTCCTTCTATTTCTTCGCCTTTTCCCGTGTACAGACGGGGTTGGCGTTTTTCGTCAGCCTCTCAATTGACCCTAATTAGGGTGATTGTTTTGGGCTGACATTTGGTTTTGACTACAAATTTCACGAGTTTGACAAATTTCGAAGGACATGATCAAATGTCTACTTAAGAATTGGTTCATTACCATTAATTCTCATAATAAATTATGTATTTTCCTATTAATTCATGCGATGTCGAAAGGAATAGAATATCACTGAATAACGCCTATAATAAACCACGCGTAGTCCAATATTGCTGATGCTGATTGTTTTTCAGGAGGATGAAACCACCAGAAGGCCCCCGACCACACCCAGAGCCCCGCGTGCTTCACCAGTAAGTCAAAATAAAAAGTGAGGCTTGGCAAATACTAAGAATTTAACTCAATCGTCAACTGGGTATTAGGTTTACCTTGATTAAGTATTGATAATTCAAATGGGTATTAGGTTTACCTTGATTAAGTATTGATAATTCAAATGGGTATTAGGTTTACCTTGATTAAGTATTGATAATTCAAATGGGTATTAGGTTTACCTTGATTAAGTATTGATAATTCAAATGGGTATTAGGTTTACCTTGATTAAGTATTGATAATTCAAATGGGTATTAGGTTTACCTTGATTAAGTATTGATAATTCAAATGGGTATTAGGTTTACCTTGATTAAGTATTGATAATTCAAATGGGTATTAGGTTTACCTTGATTAAGTATTGATAATTCAAATGGGTATTAGGTTTACCTTGATTAAGTATTGATAATTCAAATGGGTATTAGGTTTACCTTGATTAAGTATTGATAATTCAAATGGGTATTAGGTTTACCTTGATTAAGTATTGATAATTCAAATGGGTATTAGGTTTACCTTGATTAAGTATTGATAATTCAAATGGGTATTAGGTTTACCTTGATTAAGTATTGATAATTCAAATGGGTATTAGGTTTACCTTGATTAAGTATTGATAATTCAAATGGGTATTAGGTTTACCTTGATTAAGTATTGATAATTCAAATGGGTATTAGGTTTACCTTGATTAAGTATTGATAATTCAAATGGGTATTAGGTTTACCTTGATTAAGTATTGATAATTCAAATGGGTATTAGGTTTACCTTGATTAAGTATTGATAATTCAAATGGGTATTAGGTTTACCTTGATTAAGTATTGATAATTCAAATGGGTATTAGGTTTACCTTGATTAAGTATTGATAATTCAAATGGGTATTAGGTTTACCTTGATTAAGTATTGATAATTCAAATGGGTATTAGGTTTACCTTGATTAAGTATTGATAATTCAAATGGGTATTAGGTTTACCTTGATTAAGTATTGATAATTCAAATGGGTATTAGGTTTACCTTGATTAAGTATTGATAATTCAAATGGGTATTAGGTTTACCTTGATTAAGTATTGATAATTCAAATGGGTATTATCTCAATATGCCAATTTTCTTTGGTAAGGTAGTAAGGTATCATTTAGTAAATTTGCCTGAAGATATGGCATCTCCAACACCGTTTATTAGAATTTACAAGAATAAGATAATACCTTAGGTAGGTATACACTATACAATTACATTGATACAGAAGGCACATGGGTAATTGGTAACTGATTGACAGCGAAAAAAAAACTTCAAAATTTCTATTTGTGAAGGTCCTTGTTGCCTATCACCATGATTTGATTTGCTCGATTGTAATTAAAATCCCACATAGTTGACTTCATGGGGCGGAGCGCTACTGTATTTCTTAATCAGGAGCTCAATCCTGAAAGGACTTCTCACTTCTTTTGCACAAAAAAAAAAGTTTTTTCTGAACTTTTGTGAGAAGTGCGAAGTTTGGAGTGATAATGAGAACCCCCTTCAGTGACGGAATTGAGAACGAACCCTGCCGACAGTCATAGTCAGTTTACTTCATCTGCGGCTCTGATTCTTCACTTATTTGATTTATATTTTTTCCTCCTCAGGGGGCGCGCATTGTGTTTCAACCCCTGGGCCAGGTAGCTATCAACGCCTTCAGCAAAGGTCTGACTTCGGCCCTGACAGTCATAGTCAGTTGTCAGTTTACTTCATGTGCGGCTCTGATTCTTCACTTATTTGATTTATATTTTTCCTCCTCAGGGGGCGCGCATTGTGTTTCAACCCCTGGGCCAGGTAGCTATCAACGCCTTCAGCAAAGGTCTGACTTCGGCCCTGTTCCCCATCCTGAAAAACGAACAACCCACAGGCATTCAGTATGGAAGTGTGCCCATCCCGATGCCAAATCTGGGTGCACCCAATGAAGATGGCAGCCCGTCCACGTCTCAAATCAACTCGGCCACTTCGGTGGTGTCGAGTTTCATGAAGACCCTCTTGGGATAGGGAAGCGACCGGTGGGTTTGGAGGAGGAGGAGGAGGAAGAGGAGGAGGAGAAGTTGGAAGAAGAAAAAGGTGGTAAAATAGAATAGCCTGTTCATACAGTCAGAATTCTACCGAAAATCCATCCCATCTAACAATAAGTTGATTTGATATCGATGTAGGACAGGTGTTTTAGGTTACATTGTACACCGCGTGAGGAACTGATATTTATTGATTTTTGTGATTAAGGAATATTATTTAACATAGGCATAATACAAAACAAGAAATTGGGAAAAAGGGAGACGTTAATATTGGTGGATGTGCCAGAACCCAGAAGTAGGCACACCTAGTTCCCAAATAGGTTTGTATTTACCTAGGTAATATTATTCTTAGAATAGTGTGGGAATACTTGGGTGCTGACGCCATGGGGGAAAGTGCACATCCACCACCAAGAGTAGTGGAGATGTCAAGTGCACTTCTTACTTAGGTACAATATCTCGTACATTTTCAAGGGTCATTTGGATAGAAAAATTTGGATAGAAATGTACCTACATCTACATAGGTAGATAGATGAACTCTGTTAGTCGCCCACAGATTGTAGCTAGGTATTACTAGAAACTAGAACACCGCAATAGAATTGAGATTTCAGTTCATTTTCAAGGGTCATTTGGATAGATAGATTTATAGATAGAAAAATTTGGATAGAAATGTACCTACATCTACATAGATAGATGAACTCTGTTAGTCGCCCACAGATTGTAGCTAGGTATTACTAGAAACTAGAACACCGCAATAGAATTGAGATTTCAGTTTGTGATCCGTTTATCATGCAAATCTCAGTTGAACATACCACTCCTAAGTTCTCTCTCTCTCTGTCACAACCTTGCACAAAATAGCACTTGTAATTGGTGGAAGTGACAAATGTACCAATTATTTATTCAGGATATTTATTCAGGACAAGAGGAAAGAGATAGTGTGTAATAATTTAATAATAATGAGCATTGAGATTTGAGAGTTCATATTTTTTATTTTAGTGGATGTGCTCAAAGTACCAGATTCGATGATGCACTCTTTGTCCTAGCAATCGCAAAAAATTACATTTACGTAGGTAGTAGGTAAACTTTATTACATCCTTTACTTCAGGAAGGAAAGTACCTACTTAATGTACCTATTCGGTCAAAATTTTTGATGGTCAGTTTTACTCTACGTATTCTATTTCGTTTCTTGGTCGGAACCATCAGGTGGACAACACTTTGGAGCCACCTTGGCAATAATCCGAAAACCTCTTGCTTTTTGATTTAGCAGAATGGGGGCCAAAGATTTTCCGTGTACCAGTGCTGTCAGCAAGTGATTATCAACTCAACAGAAGGCAACATTACTCAACAGCATCAGATAATCTTGCTCAATATTAGCCACTGGTGTCCGACCATTGGTATTTTAATATTTTCAGTAGCATAATGTGGCGACTGATTTCGATGTCGACGAGATGGAGAAGTATGAGAGAATCCAGTTCGGTGATATCAGCTGGATAGTTCCTAACAAGTTGCTAGCGTTCTCCGGACCTAACACGACAGAACAGAACACGTGTTACCATCCTCCAGAGTTCTATCTGGACTATTTCCTACACTAATTATCTGGTTGGTAGTAGTAGTAGTAATAATAATAATAATAATTAATTATTAGTCCTATCATTTTAGACGTTTTTGAATGAAAATGCGCCTTCCATTCATAGGTAACCAGGAGATAGGTATTCTTTTAACTTCTTAATAGGTACCTAGGTATCTAGGTGTCAAGGTACTTACCTACCACAAACCCCAAATTACCAGGTAGCTACTAGTGGATTTAAGTAAGTAGTTCTGTTGTTCTGTTGGGTAATAAGTAGAAAATACCAGAAAGCGAAGTCTATCTACTTACTTTGGCTAAAGTCTGGAGAAAACATGATAGGTAGGTACCTAGGTAAAATAGATAGATAGTTACCTAGGATCTACCTACCTGCGTGTTTCCAAGGATGTCAAAGTTCTCCCTCACTAGGTGGGTAGGTAGTACCTATGATTTTCAAGCTTCAAACAAAACAGGCACCACTTGGGTACCTAATGAAAATGAAGCTTGAAAAGGGCTTTTCTTTCTGTCGCACAATATTTGACACACCCTGTACCTAGCATCTAGCTAGTAGCAACAGACGATCGTGTGAACGGCGCCTTTTCACCACAGAAAAAAATCAAATGACAACAGAGAAGTTTGGAGATTTTAAAAACAAAACTCCGCGGCGGGAATTTTGAAAATTAACAATTAATTTTTTTCTGTGTTTGTGGAATTTGCTAGTTTTTTTATTTTATGAATTACCTTATGTAAATTGATGAATGGGAATTACCAGTTGACCATTGCTATTACATCACTGACTCCATAGAAGTGTTTTCCATCTATGTTCCAAACCTCATGACATGTTATCAAAGAAGAACAAGGATTTGAAAACCATAAAGGAAGGAGTGGTCGGAAAATATGTCAAGAAAGATACACCACCTGAAATGCCCAGTAAGTACCTACCTACAGCTGACTAAATGAGGATACTTGAGTTATAATTGAACTCATAAGGTCCTTATCCTATACTCGTCCTGGATTAACTTGCACAGTTCCTCTAGGAAAAAACTAGACATGAAACAAAGAGGTTTGGTTCAATTGAAAGTTATAGCGCTGTTCTTTTGTTCTCTACCAAAGTTCAGTCCCTATAAAAAAAAAGTCTTTTTGCCCTGCTTGTGAATTAAAACTCCTAAATACCGAACTAATGACAAGAGCTATAGATTATTTCATTAAGCTGTTTATTTATTTATTTTTCTTCTTTTCCCCCCCTCAGTTATCAATGTGTGGGGCACAGAACCAGTCAAGAAAAATCAAAGAAAAGCATCCAGCCAAGAACCTGTGTCCACTGTAAGTTGTACTTCTTTTCTTTTTTTTAAAGAGTTTTGATATTATTACCAAAATTAGTCAGCTCCCATGGCGTAGTGGTCACTGCGCTTGCTATGACATATAAATGCACATAGCAATGACATAAATGCACATAGTGACCAGTGCCAGCATGGTATGTAAACATTGGATTTTAGGATTATTGAGACATTGGGAAAATCCCACAATGCTGCAGTGAGTACCAAAGTTGTGACATAATAACACAAAGAAACTGCATTTACATATTATTACCAAAATCAAAAAGAAAATTAAGGACAGGATAGGAGAAAACCACCCATTTGAAGAACAAACATTATCCATTCAGGATGAAATCTGCCCAAGGTAACAGTTAATGAATTTTCTTATAATATTCTATTTCATGCTAATTTCGGATCGATCTACAAGTTGGAGAGATAACAAACACGATTTCATAGTCGTTTGTGTAGGGGCATTTACCGAAGGGCACACTATTTGTGTAGGGGCATTTACCGAGTTGCCCGCCCGACATTTTGTTGCTAAATCTGGACTTTTGGTGCTTTGAAGTTTTTTGTGTTTTTTGTGATTCTGATCATATTCCAGAAAGTGTTATACCCTTCTACGAGTAACGCTTATACGCCTAATACGCCTTTTACAAGTATTGAACAAAACTATAGTTTTTTTGGTAACAAACTTCTGGACAAATTTGCCGATTTTCTTTGGCCAAGTTTCAAGTTAGAATCCTGAGAGTTACTGCCCCGGATTTCCTGACGCAAGAGGCCCTTTTGGAATAACTTTCTCAAGATTGGTGCATGTGTGCTTCAACACAACTTGAATGAACTTTGGGATAACGGTCGTGACTGAAGGATAGACTATTCCCAGTTTTCCACAGTAATGTTCGATTAGGTAAGTTATAGGTACTCCAACTAGGTAACCTCCATAATTATTTTTCTAGGACTTGGAAATCATACCTAGCGATGCTTGGGTACGAGTACGAGTAAAGTTGGTACCTGCTCCTTTCTTTTCTGAGCGTAAAATGCCTTAAATTATGGTATACAAAAAAGACAAGGGTTAAAATGGCTTGGGTACGTGTACGAGTAAAGTTGGTACCTGCTCCTTTCTTTTCTGAGCGTAAAATGCCTTAAATTATGGTATACAAAAAAGACAAGGGTTAAAATGATTACCAACATCAAAGAGAAAATTAAGGACAGGATAGGAGAAAACCACCCATTCGAAGAACAAACATTATCCATTCAGGATGAAATCTGCCCAAGGTAACAGTTAATGAATTTTCTTATAATATTCTATTTCATGCTAATTTCGTGTACCTACAAATGATGTTTTGTGTACAGTACAGAGGATATACCTTCCGAATTCCCAAATGTTTCTATGCGGTTCACTTTTTGTTGATTGCATTTCACGCGGTTCCTCCATTCCTCATTAGTCCCCATTGAATAGCACATCCGTTACGGCAATGTGTCAATCTAGTGAAAGAGATAGCGACGCTTGGGTACGAATACGAGTAAAGTTGGTACCTGCTCCTTTCTTTTCTGAGCCTAAAATGCCTTAAATTATGGTATACAAAAAAGACAAGGGTTAAAATGGTCTCGGTTTGAGAAATTTTAGCACCGTAAACACCCATTGTGTACCTACAAATGATGTTTTGTCTACAGTACAGAGGATATACCTTCCGAATTCCCAAATGTTTCTATGCGGTTCACTTTTTGTTAATTGCATTTCACGCGGTTCCTCCATTCCTCATTAGTCCCCATTGAATAGCACATCCGTTACGTCAATGTGTCAATCTAGTGAAAGAGAGAAGTTGGAAGAAGAAAAAGGTGGTAAAATAGAATAGCCTGTTCTGCAGTGTTCATACAGTCAGAATTCTACCGAAAATCCATCCCATCTAACAATAAGTTGATTTGATATCGATGTAGGACAGGTGTTTTAGGTTAGTTTTAAATTTTAAACGAATTTTCGTGATTTGGAGCGGAATCATCAGGTGGACAACACTTTGGAGCCACCTTGGCAAAAATCCGAAAACCTCTTGTTTTTTGATTTAGCAGAATGGGGGCCAAAGATTCTCCCTGTACCAGTGCTGTCAGCAAGTGATTATCAACTCAACGGAAGGCAACATTACTCAACAGCATCAGACAATCTTGCTCAATATTAGCCACTGGTGTCCGACCATTGGTATTTTAATATTTTCAGTAGCATAATGTGGCGACAGAATGGCGAAAAAAAGGAATCATCAGGTGGACAACACTTTGGAGCCACCTTGGCAACAATCCGAAAACCTCTTGTTTTAAAGATTTAGCAGAATGGGGGCCAAAGATTCTCCCTGTACCAGTGCTGTCAGCGAGTGATTATCAACTCAACAGAAGGCAACATTACTCAACAGCATCAGATAATCTTGCTCAATATTAGCCAATGGTGTCCGACCATTGGTATTTGAATATTTTCAGTAGCATAATGTGGCGACAGAATGGCGAAAAAATACAACTCATTCGTCAAACGCATTATACCAAGATGGAAATCGGAGACCACTTTCAATCCGTCATCCAAAATCGTAACCAACGCTTCCAACTAATTTCATTCGTCAAAACGCATTATACCAAGATGGAAATCGGAGACCACTTTCAATCCGTCATCCAAAATCGTAACCAACGCTTCCAACTAATTTCAACTGATGAGCTTCCTCCCCCCACTCTCCATTTCCAAAAACAGAAACAGGAAGTAGATAATTTACTTGGAAGTTTTCTTGCTAAATAAAAAAAATCACCGATTGCTCTGTCTTACATACACTCTAATACTAACATACGTGATACGGTCATTTAGCGATCCCACGCACAGAATACCAGCTATGGCTTGTATAAAGCTATCCAATTTGATGTATTTCCTACAGAACGGTGTTCAACTTGTAGTCAGACTCAACCAGAAGAACTATGATGAACGTAAGTTTACTGAGGCGGGTCTGGATCATGTAGACTTTTACTTTCCTGATGGCACCGCACCACCTAATGATATTCTGTGTGAATTCATCAAGGTCTGTGAGAAATACAAAGGACCAATAGCAGTACATTGTAAGGCCGGGCTAGGCAGGACGGGATGTCTGATTGGTGCTTACATGATTAAACACTACAAGATGTCTGCCATGGAAACCATTGCCTGGATGAGGATCTGTCGTCCTGGCTGTGTGATAGGAGTACAACAAGATTGGCTCAAAGATGTCCAACATGTCCTGCAGAACGTGGGAGATAAATACCGGTCTATTCGACAGCGAACTACAAATATTCAGAGGCATCCGTATGGCATTTATAGTAAGAAATGGAAGGCGAAGCAAGCATTGGATACAAGATCTCCTGGCATGGGTGCACTCACACCTAACAAGGAGAACAGTCCTGTAAGAGGAAGAGGAGTGCACACAGCGCCTGCGATACCAAAGAGAGAACAAAATAATTTTGTACTTGCTAATATCAAGAAACCATTGACCACTCTATGTCGAAGAAAACCCAACAATGTGATGAACGCTAGAGCTGAGACCCAGGCAGATAATCTTCTCCTGGTGAAAACTAACAAGGCGCGGAAGTACCCTGAAAACGCACCTACCAAAATATGATAGACAAATTAATAAAAAGATGACTTTTACGAAAGTCAGAAGTTTTTTTTTTATTTATGGTAAAAAAAAACTGTTTCTACCTTTTTATTTTTATTGGTGAGTTTTCTAAGTTAATTTTAGTTGGTAGGTAGTTAACATGTGTCGGTAGACTTCTACCAGTTTAGCTAATCACTTCCAGTCTTCCAGATCAATATTACCATCCTGTTAGCAACCTCCGTGCCCGAGTGGGTAACACACTAGGCTTGCACGCCGGAGATCCCTGGTTCGATTCCCGGCGGGGTCGAAGGCTCTATGCTTGGAGCCTCGTGAGGACTAGTGACGGCATTACCAGTGTAAAAAAGATTCTTGAAATATGGAAATTGATTGCAGCAGATTGCAAAGGAAACACTTAGTAATGCTGTGGTATCGACAAAAGTTGTGAAAAGGATATGCGTTAACGCAAACAAATTCCTTTGATTATTCTCAACCTGTTTTCAGATCCCGTCCATATCTTGCCACCCGTCCCAGCAGCTACACGAGGCGAGTGATGAGCTAAGGTAACCAAAGGCTCATTACACCTGTCTGACAGAGTCGGACTGACAGGAATAACATGGGATCGAGGGGACATTTTAAAAATTATCAATTCCAGGGATTAAAATTTAGGGACTCATTGAAAAAGGCAGGGCCTAGGTACTCATCTGTCCCTTAGTACTTGGCAACATGTCCATATCCAGGAATATGGGAGAGGGAAACAAAAGTCCAAACAGTTCTGTAGGTACCAAGGGGGGGAAGGGGGGTTACTTCAAATTTTAGCCCCCGTAAATGAGTAGAATGAAAGCCCCTATTTACAGCCTTGCTTGACTAGCTCCTAACCAATAATATTGCTTGTTTCAGATGTCTGCTCTGAGTCCCAGTTACATATCCCTTCATGATATTCCTGATAATATGCCTTACCACTTCACTCCCTATCCACCTCAAGTAAGTTGCTCAATTTCCTTTAGGGATGACTTTTACTAAAGTCAGAAGTTTTTTTTTTATTATTTATGGTAAAAAAAACTGTTTCTACCTTTTTATTTTTATTGGTGAGTTTTCTAAGTTAATTTTAGTTGGTAGGTAGTTACCATGTGTCGGTAGACTTCTACCAGTTTAGCTAATCACTTCCAGATCAATATTACCATCCTGTTAGCAACCTCCGTGGCCGAGTGGGTAACACACTAGGCTTGCACGCCGGAGATCCCTGGTTCGATTCTCGGCGGGGTCGAAGGCTCTATGCTTGGAGCCTCGTGAGGACAATCGAGTAGAGACTAGTGGCGGCATTACCAGTGTAAAAAAGATTCTTGAAATATGGAAATTGATTGCAGCAGATTGCAAAGGAAACACTTAGTAATGCTGTGGTATCCACAAAAGTTGTGAAAGGATATGCGTTAACACAAATAAATTCCTTTGATTATTCTCAACCTGTTTTCAGATCCCGTCCATATCTTGCCACCCGTCCCAGCAGCTACACGAGGCGAGAATCGAGTAGAGACTAGGCACACAAATAAATTCCTTTGATTATTCTCAACCTGTTTTCAGATCCCGTCCATATCTTGCCACCCGTCCCAGCAGCTACACGAGGCGAGTGATGAGCTTCCTCTCCCACCCGGCTGGTCTATAGACTTCACCCTAAGGGGACGCAAGTACTACATTGACCACAATACCAAGACCACCCACTGGTCCCACCCTTTGGAGAAGGAGGGGTTGCCCACGGGGTGGGAACGAATAGAGAACCCCGAGTACGGGGTGTACTTTGTCAAGTGAGTAGCTGGTAAAAACAAACTACTATCACGTCACGTTACGTGAGCTCACGTGACGTGAGAACACCAAGACCACCATCTGGTAGAATGGACCTTCAAAAGGTACCTAAAAATATCCCCCCAAAAAGTGAGACTTCTTTGCCTCAAATAAATAATTAAAGATTTTGATTGTCATTATGATTTCAGTCACATCACGCGGCAAGCTCAATAAATACTAAGACCACCATCTGGTAGAATGGACCTTAAAAGGTACCTAAAAATATCCCCAAAAAAAGTGAGACTTCTTTGCCTCAAATAAATAATTAAAGATTTTGATTGTCATTATGATTTCAGTCACATCACGCGGCAAGCTCAATATGAACACCCGTGCGCCCCGCATTATATTTATCAACCTGAAGTGAGAATAGCCCTGGCACCCCCACCCCCACCTAGGCACACCCAGTATCAACCCCATAGCGTCATAGTTCCTGCTAATCCATACTTGAATCAAGGTAAGAAACTGGCAGTTCTTCAAAGGGTTCTCCCTGCTTTTAAAGACCAAGCACAAGTCCTCACGATGATTGACTGCGGTTCAGGACGGGCCAATTCACCATGGCTAGACCCAATCACACCGGTGTATGGCTGATACAAAAGGGTGTCTTTCCTTTATTCTACCATCACCATTCGGCGAAAACTCCTCTTCTTCGTTTTCTTCGCCTTTCCCCGTGTACAAATGGGGTCGGCATTTTTCATCAGCCTCTCAATCAGCCCTAACTAGGGTGATTGTTTTGGGCTAACATTTGGTTTTGGCTACAAATTTTACGAGTGGATGCTCTTCGCACTCAACCTTTGCTATATCTTTAGCAAGGGGAATTGAATCGTCACGAGGTTCTGGAAATATTTTACTCGCAAGAACACTGAGCTGAACACGAAACACGAACTTTCTTCAACAAAAATCCGCAAAAACATGTGGGTATTGAGTAGGTATCATGAGCAGATCGTCACGAGGTTCTGGAAATATTTTACTCTCAAGAACACTGAGCTGAACACGAAACACGAACTTTCTTCAACAAAAATCCGCAAAAACATGTGGGTATTGAGTAGGTATCATGAGCAATTCATTTATGATTATTGTCTTGAATAAATTATTGTTTTTGACGTTAAAAATTAATGAGCAATGATATTATCTATCAGTTTATCTTAACACTTATACATCTATGTACTATGTACGTAGTTGTGAAAGTTAATGAGATTCAAGTGCATATGTGTATTGTGTACGTATGACAATAGTGGTAATAGGAAATTTGCAGCAATAAAACACAATTAATCATGTGTAGGTAGGTACCTATTATTTCGGTACAAATTGAATTCAATTGAATCTTTTATATCAGTTTATCTTAACTTATACATCTATGTACTATGTAGTCTATGTACGTAGTTGTGAAAGTTAATGAGATTCAAGTGCATATGTGTATCGTGTACGTATGGCAATAGTGGTACTAGGAAATTTGCAGCAATAAAACACAATTAATCATGTGTAGGTAGGTACCTATTATTTCCGTACAAATTGAATTCAATTGAATCTTTTTCTGGTGTGAACATCACACGACTTTCCTTATCCTATTGAATGGTGCTTATTTGGGTGTTCTGTTGTAACAGTGGCCGAGTAGTCAAGAGCACCTACTCTCAACTCGGAGGTGCTGGGTTCGAATCCCGGCCAGGGCGGAAATTTTCTAACCAGATTTATCCCTTCTTGGATAGGCAAGGATGTTAAAGAATGTGTCTTGAAGTAATGTGGGAGCGGTACCGAGGTGCAGTCTTTCTTTTTGGATCGCGGGTTTGATTCCCGCCCTGGGCAAAGTTTATCCTGAACGGATAAGGTTCGTTCTCGGAACGACTGGCTTTCTC
Organism: Diaphorina citri; assembly: GCF_000475195.1. Lineage (NCBI taxonomy): Eukaryota > Metazoa > Arthropoda > Insecta > Hemiptera > Psyllidae > Diaphorina > Diaphorina citri. Next base: position 31,473 of record NW_007379525.1, read on the forward strand.
CTATCCTGTCCTCGTTTTCTGTTCAAATCCCGGCCAGGGCGGAAATTTTTTAACCAGATTTAGGCAAGAATGTGTCTTGAAGTAATGTGGGAGCGGTACCGAGGTGCAGTCTTTCTTTTTGGATCGCGGGTATGATTCCCGCCCTGGGCAAAGTTTATCCTGAACGGATAAGGTTCGTTCTCGGAACGACTGGCTTTCTCCTATCCTGTCCTCGTTTTCTCTTCCATTAGGGGACGATAAGATCACAGTTTTTAAACCTCTTGCTCGAATTTCTGACGAAATGATTTCGTGACGATATTTTATTAAGTACATTGTTGTATTGTTAAATTTTGCACAGTTTTTAAACCTCTTGCTCGAATTTCTGACGAAATGATTTCGTGACGATATTTATTAAGTACATTGTTGTGTTGGTTAAATTTTAGAATATAAGTTACCGGAGAAGTACCTATTTTTGAAATTCCAACATTCCTCTAAGTGTGAATAGAAATGAAAAATGATTTTTTTTTAACCTAGCTACTACCTACATAAGTATGTCTGGTATAAATAATGATTTATAAATAGGTGAAAAAATTTGCCAAATAAGGATATTCAGAGGCTACTTACAAGTTATTTTCACTCCTCGCTCAAGAAAAACGTCTTATTGTTTGTATGTGTTTTGCTGCACGAGAATTGTGCCAAAAAAGAGTCTTTTTTTTACCTAGCTACCTACGTATGTCTGGTTTAACGTTTAAATAATGATTTATAAATAGGTGAAAAAATCTGCCAAATAAGGATATTCAAAGGCTACTTCCAAGTTATTTTCACTCCTCGCTCAAGAAAAACGTCTTATTGTTTGTATGTGTTTTGCTGCACGAGAATTGTGCCAAAAAAGGGTCTTTTGTTGAAATGGGCTGCTGTCTAAATCTCAGTATGAAATCCAAGATACATAGATAAGTCGGTGCCCCTGCAGCTGAACTTAATTTATTTTTAATTCATATATATTTATCATTATTTTTTGTATTTATTTATCTTGTATTGTCCTGTGATAATGAGCTTTCTTTGTAAAGAGAAAATCAATGTAGTGCTCCTTGATTAGTTTACGTATCATTTAACCCTGTGTGAAGTTGTGAACTATCTTGATTTTCTCTTGTTAAAACTCTGTGCCTTAAATATGTATGTATAGATTTCTATCGGGCGGGGCCACAATCGAGTTTAAACTCGGTTTAAACTACCTCTCGGATTAACCAATGGGGGAGTTGCAATTGGGAAAATATTATTGATAAATGGTCGATTCCTACGTAAAAAGTCGTGAAAAATCCAAACCTGAGGTCAAAACTCCGAAAAAATAATTTTGAAAAGGTCGAAAATTCAATTTTTAATTGCCGTTCTAATGAAAAAGTTCAACGAATTGTGACGTCAGATTTCACGTCAAAATGCGCAGGAACGCTTGCGCACAAACAAACGAAGCGGGAGTCATGAATTATGACGTCATCGCCTGGATCTGGAGATTGGTTGTTCAAGTCCAAGGCAAGTCATAAAATTTATCTAGGTGTAATAGGTAATTGAGGAACGATATTTGGGGCATGCAGTATGCTTAACACAACTAAAAATTCCTGAAGTTTTTAAATATGCTTAACACAAAAAAAAAAAAAAAAATCCTGCAATACAATGACCAACTTTTTTTTCCAGTTATAATAGATGAGGGAAGTTAAACACCAATTAAATAGTAGCTAAGATAAAATATGGTTTATTCAGCTAAGTAAAATAAACTAAGCCTTGAAAAAAAAAAAAGATTTTTCAATGGGTAAAAAATGTGTAGCTTAATGATTGCTAAATTGTTTCTTTTTCAGGTTTGCCAGTTTAACAGTTGGTGATTTGGGAGAGCAAGGCCCAATAGGTGGCAGTATTCCACGGATAGCACATCCAGTGTTTGGAGGACAACTGATGCCTGCTGTCAGTCACACGTATATCAATCAGTTTGCTGGCTCAGACTACAAGGTAACCAAAGGCTCATTACACCTGTCTGACAGAGTCGCACTAACAGGAATAACATGGAATTGCGGGGACATTTTAAAAATTATCAATTCCAGGGATTAAAATTTAGGGACTCATTGAAAAAGGTAGGGCCTAGGTACTCATCTGTCCCTTATTACTTGGCAACATGTCCATATCCAGGATTTTATGGGAGAGGGAAGCAAAAGTCCAAACAGTTATGTACCGAGGGGTTGGTTACTTCAAATTTTAGCCCCCGTAAATGAGTAGAATGAAAGCCCCTATTTACAGCCTTGCTTGACTAGCTCCTAACCAATAATATTGCTTGTTTCAGATGTCTGCTCTGAGTCCCAGTTACATATCACTCCATGATATTCCTGATAATATGCCTTACCACTTCACTCCCTATCCACCTCAAGTAAGTTGCTCAATTCCCTTTAGGGATGACTTTTGTAAAAAAATGTAAATGCAATTTCTTTGTGTTATTATGTCACAACTTTGGTGCTCACTGCAGCATTGTAGGATTTTGATTTTCTTTTGTTAAAACTCTGTGCCTTAAATATTTATGTATAGATTTCCAATGGGCGGGGCCACAATCGAGTTTAAACTCGGTTTAAACTACCTCTCGGATTGACCAATTGGGGAGTTGCAATTGGGAAAATATTACTGATAACAGGTCGATTCCTACGTAAAAAGTTGTGAAAAATCCAATCCTGAGGTCAAAACTCCGAAAAAGTAACTTTAAAAGGTCTGAAATTCAATTTTTAATTGCCGTTCTAATTAAAAAGTTCAAAGAGTTGTGACGTCACTCGTCAGACTTAACGTCAAAATGCGCAGAAACGCTTACGCACAAACAAACGAAGCGGGAGTCATGAATTATGACGTAATCGCCTACGGGAGCGTATGCCGTGACGTCAAAGTTCACGATTTACCGGTATTTTTGAAATCGAGATATCTAGGTATCTAGAAGCCGTAGAAGAAAAAGAAAAATTCCGTTGGTCCTCATTTTTCCTGCTCTATGACTTTGAAACATCACCCAGTAAGCGCGACTGATATTGATTGGTTGATTTCAAAATTTTCAGCCAATCAGATTGGTTAATCCGACAGTTAAATTTAAACCGAGTTTAAATTCAGATTGTGGCTCCGGCCATAATTCGTCTAATGCCCGGGAACACACTTTGAGTTCAAAGTTAGTCCATTTGTAATAAACAATCTGATTGGCTACCTAATCTTAATTTAAAGTCTAAAATCAACCAATCAAATTGCTTATGTCTAATCGTTTCAAGTTTGAATCAACACACTTTGAGTTCACTAAACAATCTGATTGGCCACCTAATCTTAATTTAAAGTCTAAAATCAACCAATCAAATCGCTTATGTCTAATCGTTTCAAGTTTGAATCAACACACTTTGAGTTCAAAGTTAGTCCATTTAAACAATCTGATTGGTCCCTAATCTTAATTTAAAGTCTAAACTGTCTAAAATCAACCAATCAAATTGCTTATGTCTAATCGGTTCAAGTTTGAATCAAATTGTGGCCCCCGACCATTAATAAATCTAATGAAAACGATTTGGGCAATGTTGTACAAAATTGGCCCCCGACCATTAATTAAGGGGCGCGGTAGCGCTCCGCCCCGCCAAGTCAAGAAAGTTTGATAAATCTTATGAAAACGATTTGGGCAATGTTGTACAAAACGTAATAAATATATGCTATATTATGCTATCCTTATTGTAACTCCATGTGTTTTTAAGTGTTGTACAATTGCCTTATTTGTTTGACATGTTCTTCCTTTTATTGTGCTCTGTCAATTATTATTATTATTTATCATTATTATGTATTCTTATATAAATAATCAACCAATCAAATTGCTTATGTCTAATCGGTTCAAGTTTGAATCAAATTGTGGCCCCCGACCATTAATAAATCTAATGAAAACGATTTGGGCAATGTTGTACAAAACGTAATAAATATATATGCTATATTATGCTCTCCTTATTGTAACTCCATGTGTTTTTAAGTGTTGTACGCCTTATTTGTTTGACATGTTCTTCCTTTTATTGTGCTCTGTCAATTATTATTATTATTTATCATTATTATGTATTCTTATATAAATATTTGATTTAAATTATATGTAGAGTATATTTATATCTCTATAATTTTATGGAAATTAAAAGTGGACTACTTAATTTACTATTTATATTTTACGTAATTTATATGTCAAACAGTGTTTAAATGCTGAAAAGCCCTCTCAAAATAAATAATGCCAAAAAAAGCTGAAAATTGATAAAACCTAACTACCTAATTCTAGTTGAAAATACAACATTTGAGTAAACCATTTTATGGGGGATTTCAAAAATAAATAAAAAAAAGGTATATTTTTTATTTGTAATATTAGAAATAAAATAGTTATTTATTCTCATTAGGATAAAATTGTAAGTTCATATAATCAACAATAAAATGAAATAAAATATGAAGGTTTTTTCTACAAAATAAATGGGAAATAAGGGGCACACAAACACACAGGGAGGGGGGAGTTTGAGGGATATAATTGAAGGAAAAAAAATGTCCAGAAAAGCCGTTTTACTCAAAAAGGGTTTAATGAGAGTTACGCCCTTTTTGCTAGCAGATTCATAAGCAATCCAATATACGACGCGACGTCAAGATGTAAATTGTGCGCTTAGAATTTGAACAATCCACGTGTGAATATTGGGCAATATTAGTCGTATTTTCCTTTCGCAATGATCAGGTGAGGAATGGCACAATGCCAGGCAATGTTTCATTTCCCTATTAAATGTCCAGAAAAGCCGTTTTACTCAAAAAGGGTTTAATGAGAGTTACGCCCTTTTTGCTAGCAGATCCATAAGCAATCCAATATACGACGCGACGTCAAGATGTAAATTGTGCGCTTAGAATTTGAACAATCCACGCGGGAATATTGGGCAATATTAGTCGTATTTTCCTTTCGCAATGATCAGGTGAGGAATGGCACAATGCCAGGCAATGTTTCATTTCCCTATTTACCATTCGGCGAAAACTCCTCTTCTGCGTTTTCTTCGCCTTTCCCCGTGTACAAACGGGGTCGGCATTTTTCATCAGCCTCAATCAGCCCTAACTAGGGTGATTGCTTTGGGCTAACATTTGGTTTTGGCTACAAATTTTACGAGTGGATGCTCTTCGCACTCAACCTTTGCTATATCTTTAGCAAGGGGAATTCAGGCTGGTATACTCCCTGTTTAAAGACTCCCAGCCAGACTAAGCTGGTCTACTCCCTGTTCAACGTCCCCCAGCCAGACTACCATTCGGCGAAACCTAAAGCCTCTATAACAACAACAGCTAACATCCTCTCTATTCCATTCTATCCACAGAGATCCCCATGTGGCTGAGCGTGTACTCCCGCGCCTCCCAGGACTAATTCAGGCTGGTATACTCCCTGTTTAAAGACTCTCAGTCAGACTAAGCTGGTCTACTCCCTGTTCAACGTCCCCCAGCCAGACTACCATTCGGCGAAACCTAAAGCCTCTAAAACAACAACAGCTAACATCCTCTCTATTCCATTCTATCCACAGAGATCCCCATGTGGCTGAGCGTGTACTCCCGCGCCTCCCAGGACTTGGACCACAAGCTACGCTGGGAGCTGTTTCGACTTCCCGAACTGGACTGCTTCAACGGGATGCTCACCAGGTTGTACAAACAGGAACTGGAGGACATTGTCATGCGACATGAAGCGTACAGGTCAGCCCCTTTTTTTATTATTATTATTACTATTTTTATTTATCGTAGAGGTGGAAAATCTTCCTTTCTTTGTTAAGATAATCTCGAGGTGAATGAGATTAAGTTGAATTTGTACCAACTAAAAACCACCTCACATTTGGGAATCAGCCTGGCTCTGGGTGAGCTTTGCTACAGTACTGATTCCCTCCTGTCTTTTCCTCTCTCTGTTCCTGCTTCTTTTCTTGCTTGTTTCTATTTCTTCAGGTTTCTTGTTTATCATTATTCTTCTTTCACTTTAGGTATCCTATTCATCTTCAAGTTCTTGTGAATCAATATTTCTCTTCTTTGTCCAGGTCCGCCCTGCTGTGTGAGATGGATAGGAGACTGTCCCAGTCCCAGCAAGACGCTAGACAGGTACGACTACCCTTGCCCCCCGCGACACAGGAAACCACCTAAAAGCCAGCTTACTTTGGGAGGTAACGCACCTACATTGTAAGCACTAGGTCACAGTTTCATTCCCACCCGGAGAGGAGTTTATCCTGAACGGATCAGGTTCGTTCGCAGGAAATTGCTGTGTGAGATGGATAGAAGACTGTCCCAGTCCCAGCAAGACGCTAGACAGGTAAGGCTACCCTTGCCCCCCGCGACACAGGAAACGACCTAAAAGCCAGCTTATTTTGGGAGGTAACGCACCCACCTTGTAAGCACTAGGTCACAGTTTCATTCCCACCCGGAGCGGAGTTTATCCTGAACGGATCAGGTTCGTTCGCAGGAAACAACTTAGCTAGGCGAATTAGCTTGGAGGCGAATTAGCCTGTCTTGTAAGCATTAGGGTACAGGTACGATTACCCTTGCCCCCCCCCCCCGCGGCACAGAAAAACACCTCACAACCCGCCTCAATTGGGGGGC
>NW_007379525.1:38208-60051 GCF_000475195.1 Diaphorina citri
TTTTTTTTTTTTTGGGGGCCCGGTTAATTTTTTTTTTTTTTTTTTTTTTTATATTTATTAGAGTGAAACACCCAAATGTGGCCAGGGAACTAAAAGGTTGAGTATAACTGGTCTAGCGTTTTCTCAAGAAATATTCTCTTGCTCAGAGGTCTGGCGAATAAATTGCGACAGTTGCTAACTTAATTGATTTCAACTCAGATGTGTCATGGTGTCAAGGTAGAATTTAAATATTGGATTCCGCTGATTCTGCCTCACTGTATTTCTAGTCAGTTCCACCAGAATTTTGTTCAGAAAATTTCCTTGTCCTGCTAGTAACTAGAGTCAGTTCCGCCAGAATTTTGCTGTTTTTCCTTAGATATTTCCTTGTCCTTCTAGAATTCTAGATACTGCATTTTAACGAGCATTTTACCTCTCGTTAAAATGAAGATGGCGAGCCTAGTTAACTGGGAAAGTAGCAAGCCTGCCTTGTGAACGCTAGGTCACCGGTTCGATTCCCGTTCGGAGCGAACTTTATCCTAAAAGGATAAGATTCGTTCTCTGAACAGCTTGATTTCTATTATCATGTCTTCCTTCGATTTTGGGATGATAAAACCTCCATTGTGAATTTTATCCTCAACATTGTTTGGGAATTTGTCCGCAATAATAGTGTACCTTTAGGTAAGGGTACTTCAGTCCTATTCGAGCAACGAGCAATATAAATAAGCAGTATTGGTACTACTAAAGGGACATTTCAGTCTTATGCTGGCAGTATAAACCAGATAATATATTCTATTACTATTCCAACAGTTAATCAGTTACTAGGCAAGAGAAACATGGTCAAAAGATGGGTATATTCTCGTCTGGTCTCGATCATATGGCTGATTTAGCTTTAAGATTCGTTCTCTGACTAGCTTGATTTCTATTATCATGTCCTCCTTCGATTTTGGGATGATAAAACCTCCATTGTGAATTTTATCCTCAACATTGTTTGAGAATTTGTCCGCAATAACAGTGTACCTTTACTGCTGAGGTAAGGGTACTTCAGTCCTATTCGAGCAACGAGCAATATACATAAGCAGTATTAGTACTACTAAAGGGACATTTCAGTCTTATGCTGGCAGTATAAACAAGATATATATTCTATTACTATTCCCACAGTTAATCAGTTACTAGGCAAGAGAAACATGGTCAAAAGATGGGTATATTCTCGTCTGGTCTCGATCATATGGCTGATTTAGCTTTGATTTTATTCCAAGGCAAATCTTGTGCCTTGTTATGTTTAGAGTATCTTTGATATGATGAAGGCAATCCACAAGATGGATTATAGAATCGGTAGATTGGCTACAGTAATACTTTATCAGCATTAACACTGCAACAAGTAGTACCTACCTACTTGATAACGATAAACAGAAATATAATTTAATTTGTTTGTCAATTTTTAGATTATAGAATCGGTAGATTGGCTACAGTAATCCTTTATCAGCATTAACACTGCAACAAGTAGTACCTACCTACTTGATAACGATAAACAGAAATATAATTTAATTTGTTTGTCAATTTTTTTATTATTATTTTACAAAAGGGTTGATTGAGGGAAGTGTATAACACCGAAAGGTCTTATAGTCCCGAAATGGAGGAGAGGACAGGATAGGAGAAAAGCAGATGTTCCAAAAACGAACCTTATCAGTTAGATAAGAACAATGTCCGTCCCGGGCGAGAATGGAACCCGCGACCTAGCGCTTACAAGCTTTGACAATGTTTTATCCTTTTTCTTTCATTTAGGTACCTATATATTTTCTATTTGAGCAGAAAACAACATGAGAGGTGCGCTCGTGTCCCTGTTATAATACACCACTAGACGTAGCATGGCTTGTTTTTCTTTCACTGTTAAACCCCTTCCAGATTTTTTTTTCTCCTCCTCCACATCCTCTTTTTCTTCTTCTTCTTCTTCTTCTTCTTCTTCTTCTTCTTCTTCTTCTTCTTCTTCTTCCTTCTCCTATTCTTCTTCTTCCTCCTTCTGTTATTCTTGTTCCTCCCGCTCCTATGCCTCCTCCTCCTCTTCTTTTTCTGCTTCTCCTCCTCCTCCTCCTTCTCTTATTCTTTCTCCTCCCCTCCCTCTTTTTCTTCTTCTCCTCCTTTTTCTTAGGTCATCTTCTGCATGTGTCATCTCCCCTTTACCTTGCCCCCCCCCCCCTCATAATTTGGGATTATAGAATCGGTAGATTGGCTACAGTAATCCTTTATCAGCATTAACACAGCAACAAGTAGTACCTACCTACTTGATAACGATAAACAGAAATATAATTTAATTTGTTTGTCAATTTTTTTATTATTATTTTTAAAAAAGGGTTGATTGAGGGAAGTGTAACACCGAAAGGTCTTATAGTCCCGAAATGGAGGAGAGGACAGGATAGGAGAAAACCAGATGTTCCAAAAACGAACCTTATCAGTTAGATAAGAACAATGTCCGTCCCGGGCGAGAATGGAACCCGCGACCTAGCGCTTACAAGGCGTGCTTTCCTCCCAAGCTGACTAATTAATTTTTATTTAGTTTCGAAATTTTTTTTATAACTTAAAACAGAGGTAGGACCTTATTGTTGAAAGTCCTTCATTTAAATAAATAAATGTCTAAAAAAAAAAAATAAAAAAATAAAAAAAAATAAAACCAGGTAAAATCCTCTATGATAGGGAAAATTTGTTCCTTGAATTCTCAATAAACCAGGTTTGATTGTACCTGTACGTCAAGAAAATCTAGAGACTGCCATGAATATGCATATGATCATGGGATAATAATCAGGCGATAATCATTATCATGGAATAATCATGATCATGTATTAGTGCGTGATTGCGAATGCGTATGCAGCTGGGACATGTGATTATTATGTCCCGTGTGCATATAGGCACATTGTATGCAATACCTATCAGTAGCACATGGTGTGTTTTTCACAGTTACTAGGGAGGCAGGAATTTGAACAATCCACGTGTGAATATTGGGCAATATATTAGTCGTATTTTCCTTTCGCAATGATCAGGTGAGGAATGGCACAATGCCAGGCAATGTTTCATTTCCCTATTTTCCACCATGAAAATTGCTAAAGGAATAGATTATTGAGAATCCTACATACGTGACTCCACACACAGGCATTTCTTTAGAAAAGTCCCTCATTTCAGTCTAATTTAAAAATTCTTCTTCTTTTTCCTCGCCTTTTCCCGTGTTCAGACGGGGTCGGCGTTTTTCCGCACCCTCTCAGGTAGCCCTAAGATATTACTCTTGAGTTTGAGCTGAAATTTGGTTACAAAATTTTTGCAAGTGGACGCCCTTCGCACTCCACCCTTTGCTACTTCTTTAGCTAGGAAAATTTCAGGCTGGTATTCTCGCCGTTTTAAGTCCCCCAGCCAGACTAAGCTGGTCTACTCCCTGAAGTCCCCCAGCCAGATTTACGAACCGCCACTGGTTCTAATTAGCTAATTACTACCTACTAGTTAGATAGTCACATGTGAGTATGAATTAAATCAAAGATAAAAATAGACTTGAGGAATAAAATTGATGATTGCGTTTTTCAATCATTCCAGATCTATTATGTCTGGCTTCACTGTAACTAAATTGGTATCGCGGTGGCGTAGTGGTCAAGGCGCTTGCCTGACAAACAGGAGGGCGCAGGTTCTATCTCAGGCGAGGCATGGAATTTTATCCTGATTTATTTAAAAAAATTCACCACATAAGGTGGCCTAATATCTCATAGTAATGCTGTGATATTGTGATACCCCGAAAAATTGAGACGAGATTTTCTGCTTCACCACAAATTTAAGATTTTACTCCATCTAGAATCTAATTTATAAGGCGTAGATACCTAGGTACTCTTATAGCGTAGTTACTTAGATAGATACATATGTATTTATTTGTGTACCTCCTACCTATTTTCAGCAATTTTTCCTCACATTAGCACATTTGGAACTAATTATGTGTGAATTTTCTCATTCTTAACTTGAAAACAACACGTGCGGTGGAACTAATTAAAAAGTAGGTAGCTCAATTTATTCCTATTTTTTTCGCTCTAAAGAGGGACTGATTAGGGATTAGAACTGATACACAAACGGGGCCAGAATCAGGGTTTAAAGTCGGTTTAAGGTTAACTCTCGGATGAAGCAATGTGATAGGTTCATTTTAAAAATTAAACCCAGATTGAAACTTAAACGGAGTTTAAACACAGAAGCCCCGGGGGTTAATCCAAGATTTAAACCGAGTTTTAACGCTAAGCCCATGAAATAAAATTCTGAAATACACTTGAACCTAAATAAAATGAAATAATGTTTCTATCATGAACTTTTCTTACAATATAAAAGCCCACCTCACACGTTACGGCCACAAGAGAGGCCTGTTCCATAAACAAATTCGCACTCCATTCTTTTTAATCTACGAGCAGAAAATATTGACAAATGGCACATTTTTTTTCTGCACGTGGAGAGAGAAAAAAGCAAGATTTCAAACAATCAAACAGGAGAGAAAAAAGCAAGATTTTACCTACTCCAACGTATAAGCCTGGCAGTTCAGCGTGGGAATGCGGTTTCGATTTTGAGTGCCCTTCCAGGACATGAAAACCTGGAAGGGGTGTTTTATTTGTAATTTTAGATGTATTCTTAAATAAATACAAACAGTTAATCGGAAACTATCATTCCACATTCAACAACTCTAGATGTCAAGTGCAGAGTTGATTGTGAATGTACCTTATATATTGGGTATCCACGCTATTTTTGTGTTCAAAAACAAATGGTTGGGCTAACTTCTGTCTTGGGGGCGTGGACAAGGAGCTCGCCACATGAGCGAAAAGACGCGGGTTCGAATCCCAACGGAGTGAAAGGAGGTAATAACCCTAAAAGCATTTTTCTTTGAGTAATTGTTGGCCTTATAATACATCGTACAGCCAACAATTACCCAACCATCGATGTTTGTTGTTATGGAATAGGAATACTGCTTGAATGGGACTGAAAAGGCCCCTAACTCTAGTAGTAGAAGGCTATTAATATTATTGTGGTTGTTGTTGTTGTTGTTGTAGCGGCTTTAGCTTTCGCCGAATGGCGAAAGCAGAATAAAGAAAATATGTCTTTCACTTTCCTTATCCTATAGGAAGGAAAGTAATGTAATCGGGTCAAATTTTCGATGGTCAGATTTTAGTGCCAAAACACGTTTTGGTATCCACGCTATTTTTGTGTTCAAAAACAAATGGTTGGGCTAACTTCTGTCTTGGGGGCGTGGACAAGGAGCTCGCCACATGAGCGAAAAGACGCGGGTTCGAATCCCAACGGAGTGAAAGGAGGTAATAACCCTAAAAGCATTTTTCTTTGAGTAATTGTTGGCCTTATAATACATCGTACAGCCAACAATTACCCAACCATCGATAGGAATACTGCTTGAATGGGACTGAAAAGGCCTTAACTCTAGTAGTAGACGACTATTAATATTATTGTGGTAATGTGGTCCTATTTGAACAGCCTAAATAAGAAATAAGCACTATCCTTAGTTGCAGGGCCGTATCCAAGATTTGTCGAGGGGGGGGCGAGGTCCAAACACTAATGGACGGGGGGGGTGGCTGCACGTGGAGTAAAAATTTCGGAATGAAAAGTGCAGAGTTATTAATGGAGTAGGGCCCTAGTCTGTGCAAATCCAAGCCCCTCTAACCACGTAACGGATGTAGCCGGCCTAAGAGATTACAATAGAAATAATACTTGTTAACTTTTAGTTAGATTTTACTCAATATGTACAGTTAAATCTAAGAAACAGAGCTTTACTTTCTTCCTTCAAAAATCACAAAATAAAAAATAACAAAAGAGAATATAATGAATAAATAAATGCCTGCCTAAAATATTGATAAAAACAAGGAACAGGTGTAAATCTAACACAATAATTTAAATCATTGTGTTAAATTTAATTTTAAATTTAACACACATGACCTATAAACAATCACACAGCTAAAGAGCTGGATAATATGAAGTTCATTGATAAACTAAAGGGCCTTTCTGATTTAAAATCAGTATGATTCGTAAGCCGATATCACAACGTAATCACTTAATCAGGTTCCATAACTCGTAAAAAAACACTGAAAGTTCTGTTATACCGTTTTTTTCTCAGTACCGATCTTTCATCTTTCTGTTTCTGTATTTCTGTGTTTTTATACCGTTGTTTTTTCTGTTGTTTTGTGAAGAAATATTCTTTGGTTAGTATATTACGAGTAGGTATTTTTAGAAGCTTACCTACATACCAAGGATTTGTCCAGGAAAAAGTTTTTGAATGACAGGATTTTGTTTAAAACATTTTTCTTTATCTATCCCCGGGGAGACTTTGAAAATAAAGTTAATCCACTTGAGATTTTTTATGGGATATTTTTTACCCATCTATTTTTCGTTGTTTACTTGACAGGATTTTGTTTAAAACATTTTTCTTTATTAACTATCCCCGGGGAGACTTTGAAAATAAAGTTAATCCACTTGAGATTTTTTATGGGATATTTTTTACCCATCTATTTTTCGTTGTTTACTCATTGGTACCAAATTTACCGGTACCGAATAGCGAAAACTGAAACAACTTTAAGAAATTTTGATCTTTGAATGATTAAAATTGACCAACCAAATTGTTTAACCCGATGGGACTAACTTTAACCCCACTATGAGGACCCAGGCAATAAAACCCTACTATACGAGTCATCTTTTCATTCCGAGTTTTTACCCACTTGTTCTCTCGCACCTGATTGAATGGGACTAACTTTAACCCCGCTATGAGGACCCAGGCAATAAAACCCTACTATACGAGTCATCTTTTCATTCCGAGTTTTTACCCACTTGTTCTCTCGCACCTGATTGATTAGTCGTCAAATCATTTGTCTGTTTTGAGATAAATTCTTTTTATCGCGGAATAAAATTGTCGCTCAACAGACCGAAACACTTGGGGTTTCACATGAAGCCTTATAGTTCTAAAATGTACTTCATACTACCCCTACACTACATCGAGATCCTTATTCAACACGAAGGATTTAGGGAATGAAAGTTCAGTTTCTTTTGGGCCAAATGTTGAAATTAACGTTTTAACATTTTGCTTTCTGCGCATACGCAAATGCATTATACCTAAATACGGCATCCAAAAATGGACCAACAAAAAATCACTGCATATCTGACCTTCAGATCTAGCCTTTCATCCATTTTCTAAATCCTCCCAACACATGCTTTGTCGCTCAAGTTTGTTTTTCTTATCTTTCGATTTTTGTTGAGTTTCTTTTTTTCGAATTTCATTTCCTTGAAGTTTTTCCTTGTGAAGAATTTGGATTGTCGAGACTTTACCGTACGTAATTTTATTTTGTGGTTAGGTAAGCTTTTGACAAGAAAAACTAAGTAGGTAACTAAATTATTATTTTTATTAAATAACATAAGACAGTAATTTTATTAACGAAAATACCTATTTTTTTACAATTATTATTGCTATTTAAAAAGACCATATTTTATTCATAGTTTTCGTAACTATTGGTGAACTTTTCATGTTTTTATTTATTTAAATTTATTAGGATGCGTCAACAAAAAAGAAACTATTCATAATTTCATATTTCATTTTGAAAATAGGTGGGTGAAATTATTTCCGTTTAGTGACACCGAAAGGAAACCATTTTATTCTAGTGGTTATTTAAATTTACGTCAAGGATACGTCAGCAAAAAAGAAACTAGATTCATAATTTCATATTTCATTTTGAAAATAGGTGGGTGAAATTATTTCCGTTTAGTGACACCGAAAGGAAACCATTTTATTCTAGTGGAATATGGTTTTCGGCGATTATTACGTTATTTTTTACTTGGGTAAAGTATTTTCTTTTATTTACACAAAATGTATGCTCCCTGTTTCAGGTTCATACGACCGTTCCACCAACCCCACCATCATGGTGTCCGCCACTCGCAATCCCATTTCCGACGAAAACGAAGCTGCCGCCAAAATCCAAGCCGGTTTCCGCGGCTACAAGGTCCGTCGCGACCTCAAAGATTCTAGTCGGTCCGACAATACCTGTTCCACTTCATCGAGCTCCGAACCGTTGAGTATTGAAGACAAATCTGCCGCCAAAATTCAGGCCGGAGTTCGCGGCTATTTGGAGTCCGTCGCGACCTCAAAGATTCTAGTCGGTCCGACAACACCTGTTCCACTTCATCGAGCTCCGAACCGTTGAGTATTGAAGACAAATCTGCCGCCAAAATTCAGGCCGGAGTTCGCGGCTATTTGGTGCGGAAGCGGAAAAACGAGGAGAAGAAAGCCGCGACGAAAATCCAGGCAGGGTTCCGAGGCTATAAGACGCGGAAAGAGTTAAAGAGTCCGAGCTCGGATGAGGGAAGAAGCTTGTGCTAGGTCCCTAGGGAGGCTGGATGTGAGGAAACAATACGTACACTGAGACAAGAACTAGAGTGTCGTAAGCCCAAGTGACTGGGTTTCGGAACAAGCTCGGATGAGGGAAGAAGCTTGTGCTAGGTCCCTAGCTCCCTAGGGAGGCTGGATGTGAGGAAACAATACGTACACTGAGACAAGAACTAGAGTGTCGTAAGCCCAAGTGACTGGGTTTCGGAACTCTAATATATCAGGAAGCTCGACACTCTAATAGACCTTTACAACATTCGAAGTGAGGGGAAATTACTGTTTAATTTTACGAGTGGCTTCCCTCTGTTGGTGGTAGTGTTGAGCATGTGTTGGGAGGATTTAGAAAATGGATGAAAGGCTAGATCTGAAGGTCAGATATGCAGTGATTTTTTGTTGGTCCATTTTCGGATGCCGTATTTAGTTATAATGCATTTGCGTATGCGCAGAAAGCAAAATGTTAAAACGTTAATTTCAACATTTGGCCCAAAAGAAACTGAAATTTCATTTCCTAATCCTTCGTGTTGAATAAGGATCTCGATGTAGTGTAGGGGTAATATGAAGTACATTTCAGAACTATAAGGCTTCCTGTGAAACCCCAAGTGTTTCGGTCTGTTTCTTTAATGAGCGATGAAACATTATCTATGTGTTTTTTTTTTTTTTTTTTTTTTTTTTTTTTTTTTTTCCCGGAATGATAAAGAAAAATGTTTTAAACAAAATCCCGTCATTCAAAAACTTTTTCCTGGACAAATCCTTGGTATGTAGGTAAGCTTCTAAAAATACCTACTCGTAATATATATACTAACCAAAGAATATCTCTTCACGAAACAACAGAAAAAACAACGGTATAAAAACACAGAAATACAGAAACAGAAAGATGTCAGATCGGTACTGAGAAAAAAACGGTATACGCAGAAACACAAAGATCGGGTACTGATAACTACACGAAAAAAAACAACTCAAGAGATCTAAAAGACAACTGCATGGGTATATGACAAGAGTTATGAAGAGATGAAAGTTCACGGGAACATTATTCAAGAACAACAACAAGAACTTGACTTCTTCATCATTTAGATCACAACTGAAGCCACAAGGGGAAACGTTGAATGTACTTCGCGGAATTTCATGTACATAACTTGTTTTTTTTTGTTGTTCTCCTTCTTCTTCTTCTTCTTCTTCTTCTTCTTCTTCTTCTTCTTCTTCTTCTTCTTCTTCTTCTTCTTCTTCTTCAAAGAATATCTCTTCACGAAACAACAGAAAAAACAACGGTATAAAAACACAGAAATACAGAAACACAAAGATCGGGTACTGATAACTACACGAAAAAAAACAACTCAAGAGATCTAAAAGACAACTGGGTATATGACAAGAGTTATGAAGAGATGAAAGTTCACGGGAACATTATTCAAGAACAACCACAAGAACTTGACTTCTTCATCATTTAGATCACAACTGAAGCCACAAGGGGAAACGTTGAATGTACTTCGCGGAATTTCATGTACATAACTTGTTTTTTTTTGTTGTTCTCCTTCTTCTTCTTCTTCTTCTTCTTCTTCTTCTTCTTCTTCCTCTTCTTCGTCTTCTTCGTCGTCTTCTTCTTCTTCGTCTTCTTCTTTTCGCCTCTTCCTCTTCTTCTGTTCCATGTTTCGACGTTTTATTTTAGTTGTTGTGTAGGAATAGCTTTAGCGAGTTTTATGGGGAGGAGAGACCTCGTTATCTTTGTGGTCAGACGCAGTGGCGATTGGCGAACGGATATAATTATGGTATTAGTATTCTTCTTCTTCTTCGTCTTCTTCTTTTTGCCTCTTCCTCTTCTTCTGTTCCATGTTTCGACGTTTTATTTTAGTTGTTGTGTAGGAACAGCTTCAGCGAGTTTTGTGGGGAGGAGAGACCTCGCTATCTTTGTGGTCAGACGCAGTGGCGATTGGCGAACGGATATAATTATGGTATTAGTATTCGGTAGTGCTTTATTTAGATTAGACTGTCGAATTAGGACATGTAGTCCCTTCATCTCAACAGTTTAATATTGCACCACTTTATTTCTTCGTCTTCTTCTTCTTCGTCTTCTTCTTTTTGCCTCTTCCTCTTTTTCTGTTCCATGTTTCGACGTTTTATTTTAGTTGTTGTGTAGGAACAGCTTCAGCGAGTTTTATGGGGAGGAGAGACCTCGTTATCTTTGTGGTCAGACGCAGTGGCGATTGGCGAACGGATATAATTATGGTATTAGTATTAGTGCTTTATTTAGACTGTCGAATAACTGTAACCTGGAACTGCTTAGATCAAAGGTCATTTCGTCCAGAAAGCGAAGAGAGAAGGAAGACAGGATAGGAGAAAGCCAGCCGTCCCGAAAACGATAAAATCCGCCACAAGATAGAGGCGCTACCATTTAAGCTTCAAGCTAACTATCTAACTAACAAGGCTAGTTAGCTGGCATTACCAAGTTCATTTCCCTTGTAACTGCATTCCCAATTTTTCGTATGTCTGCTGAAAATGCTGAATCTCAATTCCTTCAACCTGCTCTTAAGCATGAATTTGACAATGTTTTATCCATTTTCTTTCATTTAGGTACCCCTATATATTTTCTATTTGAGCAGAAAACAACATGAGAGGTGCGCTCGTGTCCCTGTTATAATACACCACTAGTAGCATGGCTTGTTTTTCTTTCACTGTTAAACCCCTTCCAGATTTTTTTTCTCCTCCTCCACCTCCTCTTTTTCTTCTTCTTCCTTCTCCTATTCTTCTTCTTCCTCCTTCTGTTATTCTTCTTCCTCCCGCTCCTATGCCTCCTCCTCCTCCTCTTCTTTTTCTGCTCCTCCTCCTCCTCTTATTCTTCCTCCTCCCCTCCCTCTTTTTCTTCTTCTCCTCCTTTTTCTTAGGTCATCTTCTGCATGTGTCATCTCCCTTTTACCTTGCCCCCCCCCCCATCATAATTTGTCTCCGTCAGATATTTCGACACATATTTTGGACAGTCTCGTGATGAAAGCACTGAATGTGTACAACATATTCTCCATCGTCTGTCTGGCGATATGTTTGGAATGCCTAATCTAAATCTCGTTCAACTCGGGAATAAATAACACTAACAGTATTAGCAGTAACACTAGCAATACGCTGACAGCAGTAGCTATGTAGCATACGGCAGGGCTCTTAATTAGAGCCTATTGTTCTTCTTCCTCTTCCCAGGTCTCGGTTGATTTGTGAATATTGGAAACTTCTGATGCCACCAAGGATATCTTCACTCCACATTCTGGAAACTCTGAGAGGACGCCCCATGATGAAACTCCACTATCAGAAGATAGGACGCCACGTGTAGACTTTCCTCTATCGGACAGCATGATGGATGATCTAAGGAAAGAGATTGATGGCATATGCGATGAAGCTGTTGCCAGGATTGCTACTGCTACTACCAAGATACAAGCAGGATATCGAGGCTACAAGACGAGGAAGTCTCTCAAACAAACCAATGTAAGTACCTATAGCTCAGTAAGTAGCTAATTTAAGTAAACATAATTGCACATAACGTCAGTAAGTAATGAAAGTAACCAAAGTAACATTGATAAACATCAGACAATACATAATTAACATTGATAAAAATTAGACAATACTAATACACAAGTAAAATTGATAAACATTGGGCAATACATTTCAAACTGTCACCATTTCACCTCTCCGTCAGATATTTCGACACATATTTTGGACAGTCTCGTGATGAAAGCACTGAATGTGTACAACATATTCTCCATCGTCTGTCTGGTGAAAGTAACCAAAGTAACATTGATAGTATTGATACACATTAGACAACATAAGTAACATTGATAAACATCAGACAATACATAATTAACATTGATAAACATTAGACAATACTAATACATAAGTAAAATTGATAAACATTGGGCAATACATTTCAAACTGTAGACAATACATAATTAACATTGATAAACATTAGACAATACTAATACATAAGTAAAATTGATAAACATATATTGGGCAATACATTTCAAACTGTCACCATTTCACCACTCCGTCAGATATTTTGACATATTTTGGACAGTCTCGTGATGAAAGCACTGAATGTGTACAACATATTCTCCATCGTCTGTCTGGCGATATGTTTGGAATGCCTACAGGTAACTATAAAATATGGCGCATACTTACCCAGATAACTATAAAATATGGCGATGCTTACCCAGGTAACTATAAAACCCTAATAGCCTTTTTAAAAGAGGTTTGATACAGGGAACTGTAACAGAGGTCTTATCCCTCCAAAATTCAAGGGAGAAGGAAGACAGGGTACCTCCTATCCTGTCTTCCAGCCATAGAAAAATAGAATAGACCAACCGTTCCGAGAACGAACCTTATCTGTTTAGGACAAAGTCCGCCCCGGGCGGAAATTGAACCCGCGACCTGGCGCTTACGAGGCAGGCGCGCTACCCTCTCAGGCTGGCTTTGTAGCCCTTGAAAATTGATGTAAATTTTTAACCGAAGAAACGTTGCGCTTGGTTAATTTCCGGATGGGAGACCTGGGCTGCTGGCTTTTCCCGTCCTCATTCAGACTGGGTTTAGGTGAGTAAGTGGGTAGCGAGGGAATGGGGGGTGTATTTAACGTAGTATTGCCGCTGGCTAGTGTTCATCTTAACAATTCGTCAACGGGCAACTATTGTAACACACTTTCGGCAACTATTGAAAACTTGCCCTTATATGGTGAGGTAGGTAGGTACTTGGAATATTTGGATGAAACTGGTTTGGCATTAGAAGAATCTCGGTCAAAATTCTGTCTGTGTTCCGTTTTACTCACATGTTTTTGTCAGATCTACTTTTTTACTTTACTTATCCTAATGGTTTAAAAGTTGGACTTAACGGGTCTGTATCGTAGCATGTCCATCCCGTATGTCACTATGTCCCTCATCAGATGGGCAAGAAGAGACACAATGCTTCCCATTGAGGTGCTGAGTTCTGGAAAGTAACAAATATTTGCAATAGCAAATACGAGTGCAAAGAATGTAATAATGACCTAATTATCAAGTCAATACCTCCTGCATTTGAAAATATCAATTTTCTGTCGATGGTGGGCATCGAACCCGGGACCTTCTGCATGACAAACAAAAGCTCGTTACCACTGGTCTAACCTTTTCTCGTCTCAATACCTGTCGCATTTGATTTTTTCATGTTTGGTATCGAACTAGGGACCTTCTGGATGTAAAGCGCGTTACCACCAGGCTAACCGTACCCTGGTCTTTCTTCTTTTCAGGAAGCGGACAAGGCAGCCGTTCTAATTCAGTCGAGTTTCAGAGGATATCAGGCACGGAAAAAGCTGAGTAGAGGTGACGCAGTACATATGCCCACTACCAGTAGTAGTGCCACGCCTAGTTCTACAAGGAGTGAGGATAAACCCGTGACGTCACATAGGGGTACGGGAGAGTTCCATGACTCTGTGTTTGGTGAGTAGAATATGCACCATTTCACATCTAGACTGCAAAATGTAGCCCTCAGCAAGTTTAAACTGGGTACGACTGTGCAGTTCGACTTCACAATGTAGTATATTTTTTCATGTTTGGCATCGAACTAGGGACCTTCTGGATGTAAAGCGCGTTACCACCAGGCTAACCGTACCCTGGTCTCTCTTTTCAGGAAGCGGATAAGGCAGCCGTTCTAATTCAGTCGAGTTTCAGAGGGTACCAGGCACGGAAAAAGCTGAGTAGAGGAGACGCAGTACATATGCCCACTACCAGCAGTAGTGCCACGCCTAGCTCTACAAGGAGTGAGGATAAACCCGTGACGTCACACAGGGGTACGGGAGAGTTCCATGACTCTGTGTTTGGTGAGTAGAATATGGACCATTTCACATCTAGACTGCAAAATGTAGCCCTCAGCAAGTTTAAACTGGGTACGGCTGTGCAGTTCGACTTCACAATGTAGTCTATACGACATTTTTGCAGTGTGAACAGGCGGATTATACTATGTAGCCTTTACCCTAGCTCTGTATCCAACAATTTGCAGTAGTCTAGAGTCTAGATGACTACACATTTTGTAGTCTAGATGTGAAAGGTGCCTATAAAGCTGGGTACACACTAAACGATTTATCCGTGAGGAAAAACCGTCGGTTTTACCTCAAGGAAAAACTGTGAAGCGCATCCCTACATGTAGTATATACGACATTTTTGCAGTGTGAACAGGCGTATTATACACTGTAGCCTTTACCCTAGCTCTGTATCCGACAATTTGCAGTATGCTACATTTTGTAGTCTAGATGTGAAAGGTGTCTATAAGGTGTATATTCCCTTTGGGAAACTTTCAGAAATGGAACCGTAGTCACAACAATAAGTCACAAAAGATCTATCTAAGCCGCAGTGACATACGGCTTGAATATAGCCGATGGTCCTACTTATACCAAAATTGTAGGAAATCCAATGTGGCGCCATCGGAGTCGCTTCCGTTTCTCAAAGTATAAGCGAATTCGGGGTTTGAGCCTAACATTTACACTTTTCTTCATTATCTAAGTACTTCATGCATGATATCATACATTCCATTTGTTTTCTGCACAGATTTTTCTGTGCAATCTTATGGTTTGTACATTTCAACAGACATTGTGGTATTTCCTTTTGGGAAACTTTCGGAAGCGGAACCGTGGAAAAAAGTCACAAAAGATCTCACCAGGTCGCTGTGCCGTTGGCAATACTTTTACCAAAACCATAGGAATAAGGAAATCTAAGATGGTGCGCCATCGGAATCGCTTCTGTTTCTCAAAGTATAAGCGAATTCGGGGTTTGAGCCTAACATTTACACTTTTCTTCATTATCTAAGTACATATTTCATGCATGATATCATACATTCCATTTGTTTTCTGCACAGATTTTTCTGTGCAATCTTATGGTTTGTACATTTCAACAGACATTGTGTCACTTATGATAAGGCACACAAGTAGTACACATTGTAGGTTTTCGTGAGAAGGTATTTTTCTTCAAAATCTTTGTCTGTTCAAATTTCTTTTCGTGACGTTTCATTTCTTCGCTGACAGAATTTTTTCCGCAGTTACTTGACCTTACGAAAAAATCCATTATTTAATTTATGTTACGTTTACCGGTCTGTCTCAATAAGGTGTCCCGTATCTTTTTTGGGAATGACATTTTATATGTATACGACTCCAAAAACTTACGTGCCGTCTGTTGGTGTAGGTTGTGGAATCACTTAGATTAAGCTACGCCCAATAGGGTGGTAAAAAAAACTAATTTTTGTCGAAAAAAAGATAATGTTAAAAACTGGACCAACTATCACTACCCTCAATATTTTTCCTAATGGTAGAATAAAGGATAAATGTCTTTCTATCAGTCGTACACCAGATTCATGCTACAAAGTGGTAGGAAAATTGAATCACCCTATACAAAGATTTAGATTTTTCGAAACATCATTATCATCAATTTCTAAAGGCAGCGCCTTGTCGTTGTCAAATGTGTCTGAAACATCTTATACGGGGATCCCATTTTTGAATCACCCTATAGAAAGATTTAGGATTTTTCGACCACCCTGTATGATATTTTTCTTCAAAATCTTTGTCTGTTCAAATTTCTTTTCGTCACGTTTCATTTCTTCGCTGACAGAATTTTTTCCGCAGTTACTTGACCTTACGAAAAAATTCATTATTTAATTTATGTTACGTTTACCTGTCTGTCTCAATAAGGTGTCCCGTATCTTTTTTGGGAATGACATTTTATATGTATACGACTCCAAAAACTTACGTGCCGTCTGTTGGTGTAGGACTGTAGGTTGTGGAATCACTTAGATTAAGCTACGCCCAATAGGGTGGTAAAAAAAACTAATTTTTTGTCGAAAAAAAGATAATGTTAAAAACTGGACCAACTATCACTACCCTCAATATTTTTCCTAATGATAGAATAAAGGATAAATGTCTTTCTATCAGTCGTACACCAGATTCATGCTACAAAGTGGTAGGAAAATTGAATCACCCTATACAAAGACTTAGGTTTTTCGAAACATCATTATCATCAATTTCTAAAGGCAGCGCCTTGTCGTTGTAGTCAAATGTGACTGAAACATCTTATACGGGGATCCTATTTTTGAATCACCCTATAGAAAGATTTAGGATTTTTCGACCACCCTGTATGTCAAGAGGAATGTCACCTGCGTCATCTTTAACTCCAATTCAAAATGTATTCTCATGTGACGTCATTGCCCGAATTCATTTTCTGCACTTTGCCAAATTTCGGCCCCGAAGAATTAATTTCTTTTTTTCTCTTCCATATTTTGTAAAGCTATTTTTTCCTCCATTTAATCTCCCAATATCTCCCATATTTAATCCTGTGAATTGGGACATTGGTTTTTTTTTTTTACTTATCATGAATCACTTCATTCATTTTATTCGTGAAATTTTACACTTAGTCTCCCCGTGATGGGGGTGTTAATAAAGCAAATACTTAATGAAGAGTTCATTGTGGTCATGCTAATAATTTGTCTCTTGCCTCGCTTGCAAAGAGACATACTATAATACCACAAGATAGGCAATACATACAGGCAAGGAGGCTACGGAGCAGGATAGGGAATGCTATGACATTTTCAAGAGGTTTGATAAAGGGAACTGGAATTGCTAAGGTCTTATCGTCCCGAAATAGAAGAGAGAAGGAAGACAGGATAGGAGAAAGCCAGCCGTTCCGAGGACGAATGAATCCCTTCAGGATAAAATCCGCCTCGGGCGGGAATCGAACCCGCGGCCTAGCGCTTACAAGGTAGACGCTCTACCAACCAAGTTCACTAGGCTGGCCAGACTCACTCTAATTCGTTCTCTTTTCCGGTAGCATCCAACACGAGTCTGAAAAGAAATACGAAAGTAAATCAAACCAAGATGTCGGGAAGGAAAAAACTGAGAAATGGGAAGAAAAATGGACGAAAAACACCTTGGAGAAAATGATCCCAAATGGATTGAAGCTAAGAACATTTTGAAGAGAGAAGGCAATTACTTGAACAAAAAATGCAATGTATTGAAAAGAAACAGTTTATTTAATTCAAGAAAAAATGAAAATGGCATGATAGTGGACTGTATTGAAGAGAAAATGGAACGCATTGAAGAGATGGTAAATTGTGTTGAAGAGAAAATGGAATGAATTGAAGAGATGAATGAAATGCTGAAATGTATTGAAGAGGAAGTAGAAATAAATAAATAAACAAGTAGATGGAAAAATACATTGCCCTTTTCACGGTCAATAAAAAATGAACTAAAGGAATATACGCGTTTCCTTGGCAAAACAAAAAAGGAAACAAAACTTCTCTTTAGGAAGCTAAAGTTCTGTTCGGATAATTTTGTCGATGGGTAGGTATCTAAACTTTCCTTCCTATAGGATAAGGAAAGTAAAAAAAAAAAAAACTATAGATACAGGTACAAGTTTGAAAGAATGGAAATTAATTTCAAAGTGGTCATCAGATTAAAGAGTTAAATAATAGGTAAATTAAAGAAAAGGCTATTTTCTTTTTCACGATTCAAAACTTAATTAAAGAGGGAGAAAAAATAGGGAAAATACAAAATTTATTATAATAATATTAAGGATGATTTAAAGTTTACATTTTTGTTGAGAATATTATGATAGGTACTTTACAATAATAATTAATATTCATTTTCCTTTATAGGTATTTCTGGCATCTAACCTTGGACATAATTAACTCAAATAAATTCAAAAACCTAAAACTCGTATCTCAAAAACCTACTTATGCATGTGTTCTACCCACCCGAAGGAAATCATTTTAGCTCTACCAAATTGATCAAACTTTCTTTTAAAAAATACAGAATAGTTACCTATAAGTTTATTTAAACTATTTTACTTTTCGTTATAGTAGTAAAACAAAGTAGAAAAATCTCAGGTAAAGGTATGAATTTAAACTATGTTTAAAAAGGTCAAAAAGTTTTTACAAATGTATAAAATATAAATAGTAAATAGTACGTGATAATGAAGAGTGTATGAACAATATTGATAAATAATATTAACATCATTGATCGCAAGGTCGCGAGTTCGATTCCGGCCCAGGGCAATCTTTATCCCAAACAGATTAGGTTCGTTATCAGAACGACGGCCTTTCCGCTAACCTGTCCTCTTTCGACTTCCGGACGATAACACCTTTGTTTTTACATTAACTCTTTGAGAGTCCCAATTACATCATTGATCGCAAGGTCGCGAGTTCGATTCCGGCCCAGGGCGATCTTTATCCCGAACAGAAAACAGATTAGGTTCGTTATCAGAACGACGGCCTTTCCGCTAACCTGTCCTCTTTCGACTTCCGGACGATAACACCTTTGTTTTTACAGTTCCCTAATCAACACCTCATTGGAAAAAAAGCTGTGGTTTGAATTCCAACAAAAAAGGCAAGGTGGTATTATTAAATTTGCGGGACAGCGGACAGCCGAACTCCATTCTTAACCATTTGGGGAAGTTTTATGCCGCAAGATTCGCCTACCATAGGCCATCAAAACCTCATTGGAAAAAAAAGCTGTGGTTTGAATTTCAACAAAAAAGGCAAGGTGGTATTATTAAATTTACGGGACAGCGGACAGCCGAACTCCATTCTTAACCATTTGGGGAAGTTTTATGCCGCAAGATTCGCCTACCATAGGCCAACTTCCACAAAACGAGGAAGTAATGAACGTCACATCTCATTGAAATTAGCATAGTCCAGTCAGTTGCTTGCTCGTAAATTCCACGGGCAAAACCACTCCTTTTAAAGAATTCATATTCGCAATAATATCTAGTATGATACTAGTAGTATCTAGGGTTTATCAATGATATTCCACCATAACGAGCGGCTGTACATGGTCCTCCTATGTTATGACCATGGGAAGTTTTACCGCAGTCATTCTCAACCTGCGGCCCGTCACATTCTCAAATTGCGGCCCGCCAAGTTTTTCTGTTACGGCCCTTGGCAGCTTAAGCTATTTTATTTTAATATGCCTTATTTATACTGTCGGCTAAGACTAAAAAGTACCATTATGCCAACAGTTTGAACAGGCCTCATTTATTGACAACAGAAGCTAAGACACAATACACAATGCAATGGGAGCTGGTACTAGTCGTAAATGCCTGTAAAATATGAGCAAACATGTTCCCATCGGCACCGATCCAGTTACAAACCGCAGTCGATAGTGCTTAACTTAAGTTCTTCAGCTCTCTGTGCCGGCCAGTCACGCTCAAACGGTCTGACAGAGCTAGGTCTGAAGCTTATTCCGCCACACACTTCCCGACTGTCTGACAGCCCTAACTCTGTCACACGGTCTGATTGTGAGTGGCTGGCCCAAGAGGGACCGTTACCAAAGTTGGTGTTTTTTTTTTTTTTTTTTTTTTTTTTTTTTAAGAACTCTTTTTCTGTCAGAAGCCCGCATACTTGGTAAGCGAAACACCCAAATGTGGCCAGGGAACTAAAAGGTTGAGTATAACTAGGTCTTAGCGTTTCCAAACAATATTCTCTTGACTCAAAGAGTCTGGCGAATAAATTGCGACAGTTGCTAACTTAATTGATTTCCAACTCAGATGTGTCATGGGTGTCAAGGGTAGAATTTAAATATTGGATTCCCGCTGATTCTGGCCTCACTGTATTTCTACAGTCCACCAGAATTTTGTTCAGAAAATTTCTTGTCCTGCTAGGTAACTAGAGTCAGTTCGCCAGAATTTTGCTGTTTTTCCTTAGATATTTCCTTGTCCTTCTAGAATTCTAGATACTGCATTTTAACGAGCATTTTACCTCTCGTTAAAATGAAGATGGCGAGCCTAGTTAACTGGGAAAGTAGCAAGCCTGCCTTGTGAACGCTAGGTCACCGGTTCGATTCCCGTTCGGAGCGAACTTTATCCTAAAAGGATAAGATTCGTTCTCTGAACAGCTTGATTTCTATTATCATGTCTTCCTTCGATTTTGGGATGATAAAACCTCCATTGTGAATTTTATCCTCAACATTGTTTGGGAATTTGTCCGCAATAATAGTGTACCTTTAGGTAAGGGTACTTCAGTCCTATTCGAGCAACGAGCAATATAAATAAGCAGTATTGGTACTACTAAAGGGACATTTCAGTCTTATGCTGGCAGTATAAACCAGATAATATATTCTATTACTATTCCAACAGTTAATCAGTTACTAGGCAAGAGAAACATGGTCAAAAGATGGGTATATTCTCGTCTGGTCTCGATCATATGGCTGATTTAGCTTTGATTTTATTCCAAGGCAAATCTTGTGCCTTGTTATGTTTAGAATATCTTTGATATGATGAAGGCAATCCACAAGATAGATTATAGAATCGGTAGATTGGCTACAGTAATCCTTTATCAGCATTAACACTGCAACAAGTAGTACCTACCTACTTGATAACGATAAACAGAAATATAATTTAATTTGTTTGTCAATTTTTTTATTATTATTTTACAAAAGGGTTGATTGAGGGAAGTGTATAACACCGAAAGGTCTTATAGTCCCGAAATGGAGGAGAGGACAGGATAGGAGAAAAGCAGATGTTCCAAAAACGAACCTTATCAGTTAGATAAGAACAATGTCCGTCCCGGGCGAGAATGGAACCCGCGACCTAGCGCTTACAAGGCGTGCTTTCCTCCCAAGCTGACTAATTAATTTTTATTTAGTTTCGAAATTTTTTTTATAACTTAAAACAGAGGTAGGACCTTATTGTTGAAAGTCCTTCATTTAAATAAATAAATGTCAAAAAAAAATGAAAACAAGGTAAAATCCTCTATGATAGGGAAAATTTGTTCCTTGAATTCTCAATAAACCAGGTTTGATTGTACCTGTACGTCAAGAAAATCTAGAGACTGCCATGAATATGCATATGATCATGGGATAATAATCAGGCGATAATCATTATCATGGAATAATCATGATCATGTATTAGTGCGTGATTGCGAATGCGTATGCAGCTGGGACATGTGATTATTATGTCCCGTGTGCATATAGGCACATTCTATGCAATACCTACCAGTGGCACATGGTGTGTTTTTCACAGTTACTAGGGAGGCACAGCTTACCTTCCTACGGATTTTTTTTATCCCTAGGGAGGCTGGATGTGAGGAAACAATACGTACACTGAGACAAGAACTAGAGTGTCGTAAGCCCAAGTGACTGGGTTTCGGAACTCTAATATATCAGGATCAGGAAGCTCGACACTCTAATAGACCTTTACAACATTCTAAGTGAGGGGAAATTACTGTTTAATTTTACGAGTGGTAGTGTTGAGCATGTGTTAGGAGGATTTAGAAAATGGATGAAAGGCTAGATCTGAAGGTCAGATATGCAGTGATTTTTTGTTGGTCCATTATTGGATGCCGTATTTATAATGCATTTGCGTATGCGCAGAAAGCAAAATGTTAAAACCTTCATTTCAACATTTGGCCCAAAAGAAACTGAAATTTCATTCCCTAAATCCTTCGTGTTGAATAAGGATCTCGATGTAGTGTAGGGGTAATATGAAGTACATTTTAGAACTATAAGGCTTCTTGTG
>NW_007379526.1:0-48876 GCF_000475195.1 Diaphorina citri
ACACAGAACGCTTCCTGAATGAACAATAACTATACGCTATATTCAGTTCATATATCTACTGTAGTCTAGAATATCTAAAACATAATTATATTTCAAATGGCATTAAAGTGAATGTGAAACAATTGAAATCATTTTGTAAAGGTGCCGACACAATGTAATGAATTAATAATTATATTTCAAATGGCATTAAAGTGAATGTGAAACAATTGAAATCATTTTGTAAAGGTGCCGACACAATGTAATGAATTACAATAGAGACATTTTCGCCTGCATGCCATTAATTTCATCGGGGTGCGAATTTTCGGCAAAGAAAATTAATTTGAAATTTCCGCCTGTAATTGAATGTAAATAGATTTCTTCCAAGTGATTTAGACACGTACGCTTACGCATTTTGTTTTACATCTTGAATTATTGTTGGACTTTTCGGAGATTTTCTAGAACCCCTGGTAAATTTATATGTTTTCTGTGTAATAGCAGCGTTTTTGCTATGAGTTTTCAAAAATATTCCAACGTGGTCGAGGATTGTTTTTTAACACCAACTTTCTTTTCTTCCATTTAATTTTCAAATGTTCATATTTACCTTACTTTTCCACAAAAGTGACGTAAAATACAAAAGTAAGCCCAATTCAAAAGACGAGATTTTCTAGAACCCCTGGTAAATTTATTTGTTTTCTGTGTAATAGCAGCGTTTTTGCTATGAGTTTTCAACAATATTCCACCATGGTCGAGGATTGTTTTTTAACACTAACTTTCTCTTCTTCCATTTAATTTTCAAATGTTCATATTTACCTTACTTTTCCACAAAAGTGACGTAAAATACAAAAGTAAGCCCAATTCAAAAGATCCATTATTATTTTAAAATGATAAAATGTTTTCATAATATCTCTGTTTATAAATACTTGTATAGTTTCATACAAAACCCAGCTATTTTTCAGCTGTTTTAATTCCCACCAATTATAGTGGTAATAAATACACAGGCTAAAGTTCAGAGATGTATTTTTTTGGTTTTGTGTATTAAAATGGGATTTAAACTTTTTGTGTTCTCCACATCCACATTAAATTGTTCAGGGTCTTTCAGATTTTCACTTGAAATGGAGTAACTACCTGAGAATGAAGTAACTCCGTATTAGTAAACATAATAAAATTAGGTGTCTTCTTTTGGACCCTGTATTTTAAAAAAGCGAATAAACAGATCAAAAAGAAAAATTTTGTTTTGTTAAAAAAATAAACATTGAAATGAAATTATCTTTCCATACAAACATATTTGTATTTGTCTTTCTTTGTATCCAGAACTGCTACGGGAGCTTTATAATTTCACTGTGAACTTTTATAATTTTTATCAAAAAGACTTGGATAAAATGCAGGTAAGGTGTATGACATTATGATGGATAAATTACGAGTATATACCTACTTGAAAATAATATGAGAGAGAGAGAGAGAGAGAGAGAGAGAGAGAGAGAGAGAGAGAGAGAGAGAGAGAGAGAGAGAGAGAGAGGAACTTTTATGATTTTTATCAAAAAGACTTGGATAAAATGCAGGTAAGGTGTATGACATTATGATGGATAAATTACGAGTATATATCTACTTGAAAATAATATGAGAGAGAGAGAGAGAGAGAGAGAGAGAGAGAGGGTATTTTTTGTCTGAATAAAAAATGTACCTTATTAGTGGATGTGCTATTTTTTCTACTGTTCCAATCTGAAAGACTTTTTAACTGGCGAACAAATAGATCCCCCGCCTTGTCTCATATTGATGTAACCGTTGAGAAAAACTCTTTAAATTTTCAAAATACAGGTACATAATTTTAGAGTAAAGTGTTAAATCTGAAAGTATTTATATTGTTTTATAACTTTGTTGCCTCTATACAAATTTTCAAAATACAGGTACATAATTTTAGAGTAAAGTGTTA
Organism: Diaphorina citri; assembly: GCF_000475195.1. Lineage (NCBI taxonomy): Eukaryota > Metazoa > Arthropoda > Insecta > Hemiptera > Psyllidae > Diaphorina > Diaphorina citri. Next base: position 1,910 of record NW_007379526.1, read on the forward strand.
AAACTGAAAGTATTTATATTGTTTTATAACTTTGTTGCCTCTATACGTCATTTATAATTGTTATTTTATGTTACTTTCTTACTTTTCAGCAGTTTTATATTATCTTTTTCTTTTCGCGTGATGAATGAAAGTTTTCCCTCAGTATTTTATATTTTTGCTGTTTTTTCCCAAAAGAATAATATACTTTTTCTTTGTTCTTTGCTTAGGTATTATACGTTATTATTTTACTGAACAATGAGCATATGAGTGAAGTATGTGTGACTTGGAAATCTTACACTCCATTCAGTTTTTTCTCTCATCTTAAGTTAATTGTAAAGAATTTCATTAGGTTTATTCAGTGTTGTTTCAAAGGCACTTGATCATTTTTGAAAGATGCATGTATTCACAATTTATTGTTTGTCTGAAATTAAAAAGTTTCATCACAAAAAATCTGGTGTGAACATCACACGACTTTCTATTACATTAAACTTCTCAACTGTAAGTCGGACAGTTCTAAAAGATTCACCATCCCAAAAGAATAATATACTTTTTCTTTGTTCTTTGCTTAGGTATTATACGTTATTATTTTACTGAACAATGAGCATATGAGTGAAGTATGTGTGACTTGGAAATCTTACACTCCATTCAGTTTTTTCTCTCATCTTAAGTTAATTGTAAAGAATTTCATTAGGTTTATTCAGTGTTGTTTCAAAGGCACTTGATCATTTTTGAAAGATGCATGTACGAGTATTCACAATTTATTGTTTGTCTGAAATTAAAAAGTTTCATCACAAAAAAATTCCACGTAAGATATACAGAATTTCACTGAATCGTGGAAATCACAGTTTCACCCAGTTTCAATGGAGATGTCAAATGCACCGATGATGGTGTAAATGTTTTTCAGTAAATTCTTAGCAAAAGTTCTAATCCATTTCGTGGTGTTTCTAATCTTAAAAATGTTCAAATTAAATATCAAGTTTTTCCTAAAAACGGTCTGCGGCGCATTCCCCCTCATATTCCTTGACGTTCTGCATATTGCATTAAAATGTTCAAATTAAATATCAAGTTTTTCCTAAAAACGGTCTGCGGCGCATTCCCCCTCATATTCCTTGACGTTCTGCATATTGCATATTTTATTTGAATGAAGGGGTAATCTAACTGATCTTTAAGTACCTCTGCCCCCTAATTTTTCTGGAAAAGTCATGGAATTTCATTCCGGGAAAAGCGTATAAACCCTGTCCCTGTAGTATGTCTAATTGAACGTATTGATTCTCAGACATCCAATCTTTTACCTCCTAGCATTTCATACCACCTAACCCAAATATGCTCTTATGACGGTTGGTGGATAGGTGAACGAACAGACATAAACACTGCAGACATATAAATCAGCCTAAAGGAAGAGGTAGGCCAAAAAAGTATGCCTCAAATCTAACCCAAATATGCTCTTATGACGGTTGGTTGATAGGTGAACGAACAGACATAAACACTGCAGACATATAAATCAGCCTAAAGGAAGAGGTAGGCCAAAAAAGTATGCCTCAAAGTGAACGTTCAATACCTGCAGGCCAATTGTCTATTTGAAAGGTGATTGGCTGACGCTTAATGATCCACAGATCCACAGACGAACCACAGAGTTGGTATGATCGAAAGATTCTAAAGCTATACCAACTTACCAACATATTATTTAGCTGAAAGTCTATCTTGGATCTCGAAATTGAAGGGGTAATCTAACTGATTTTTAAGTACCTCTGCCCCCTAATTTTTCTGGAAAAGTCATGGAATTTCATTCCGGGAAAAGCGTATAAACCCTGTAGTATGTCTAATTGAACGTATTGAAGAGGTAATCTAACTGATTTTTAAGTACCTACCTCTGCCCCTAATTTTTCTGGAAAAGTCATGGAATAGTCATGGAATTTCATTCCGGGAAAAGCGTATAAACCCTGTAGTATGTCTAATTGAACGTAATATTGATTCTCAGACATCCAATCTTTTACCTCCTAGCATTTCATACCACCTAACCCAAATATGCTCTTATGACGGCTGGTGGATAGGTGAACGAACAGACATAAACACTGCAGACATATAAATCAGCCTAAAGGAAGAGGTAGGCCAAAAAAGTATGCCTCAAAATGGTGGATAGGTGAACGAACAGACATAAACACTACAGACATATAAATCAGGCTAAAGGAAGAGGTAGGCCAAAGAAGTATGCCTCAAAGTGAACGTTCAATACCTGCAGGCCATTTGTCTATTTGAAAGGTGATTGGCTGACGCTTAATGATCCAAACCACAGAGTTGGTATGATCGAAAGATTCTAAAGCTATACCAACATACCAACATATTATTTAGCTGAAAGTCTATCTCGGATCTCGATCTTCGTAGATAGCCAATCTTGACCTAGTCTTTTTCAGTTCGTACTTAGACTGCGGCTTTGGGGTCGTTTGTCTAATGGCCGGGTTGTTGTGCAATCGCACCGCCACAGAGGCAGATTAACAAAATCAAATCCAATCATACATAATTATTTGAATCTAAAGCTATACCAACTTACCAACATATTATTTAGCTGAAAGTCTATCTTGGATCTCGATCTTCGTAGATAGCCAATCTTGACCTAGTCTTTTTCATTTCGTACTTAGACTGCGGCTTTGGGATCGTTTGTCTAATGGCCGAGTTGTTGTGCAATCGCACCGCCACAGAGGCAGATTAACAAAATCAAATCCAATCATACATAATTATTTGCGGTGCAGCTGATTACCTGTCAATATTGTGGGTACCACAGTATTACTGCATCTTTTGTAATTCTGCCTCATTTCGAATCAATCTTTTTACGGCGGTATAATTCCGCTATTTATTCAAAGTACCCGGCTGTTCCATTATCTTAATCAAACTTTGTTCACTAAGTGCTGAAAAATCTTCAATAATTGTATCGGGATCTCTGGTGTTCACCTGTAGATTCGTATAAGCTTAACCCGATTCGCGACTTCAAAGCTGTGTCCGCACATTGTCGACGCCGTCGATCAACGAGGTGAAGAGGTGACTCTATGTTGTCGAGGCAGTGTACGATTTCAGTCGACGTAGATCGACGGCATAGACTATGTGTGGACACAGCTTTGGGGCTGTTTGCCCTTACACCTAAGCCTCAGAGTGGTCTTTTTGTGCACGTCACTGTACTGTGACCCAGCCCACTCAATCACGGGGGTTTTACTATCAAGTATGTGTGAGTTGTTTCTTTTCTTTTTTTTTATTATTATTTTTTTTTTTTTTTTAATGAAGTTTGACAGAGGCTATCCGTGTAACCTGGGTCTTATCGTTAACAAATAAACGACGTAAAGCTCTTCGCAAATCCTACCGAGATTTAGAGTGGACATAGGGCCTTTATTTACCTACTTGTTCCTATCAGCATAAACTAGGTTTGCACACCCACCTTCCACCTCCTCAGAAATGTCACTTTAATCATTCATTTCACACAAAGGCCTCCTCTTAGGTTTTCCCGAGATAAATATTTTAAAACTATTTTAATTAAATGACTTTTTACGTTCAAATATTCATTAATCTTTTCAATATTTTCTACCTCGTGGTGTTTCCTCTTACTGGTGTGAACACTTGCCGGGGTTTGTTGTACATTTTCGTGTACCTTGGGGAGACTCTCTTTTCTACCTAGGTTGGTATTTTTTATTCATTTGGTGGCGTATGATAGTAGAAAAAGTATCTTTTTGAAAGTTATTAAAAATCGGCAGTAAGTAAAGATACATAATTTAAGCTTAAATTATTCTTACGACGAAAAGATAACAATCCTTTATATCTACACATTTTCCAATTTTACTTCTTTTAAAAATACGTAGGTACCCCTTTATGAGTACAAGAGATAGCTCCAACAGATTTAGTTCTTGGAAGAATTGTGCTAAAACAATGTCATTAAAAGTTCTATAAATTTTGTTCCAAGTGTGTTACTCATTTTGTAACCTTATACCTTTAATGTTTTGACTACTCCATCATTTTCATGGTTTTCATGATACATTTTAAAATAGGTATTATTTATCAAGACAAATACTTTCATTTTAAATTATTTTCTTTGTGCGTGTAAAACTTTTTAGAACCTATTAAAACTTGTTTCTTGAAGTATATCTTTTTCTTCCTTCTCATTTCTTCGTCATCTTAAATTTCACTTCATTCCTTTTGCTATCTTTTCACATGTGAGCGTTTTTCGTCTTATTAATTATTCACTTTCCCACCTAGACATGGAAACATATTAGTGTTTTTATGTTTCCGTTTATTATTGCAATTATTTATATGTTTTAGCTTGATTTAAGCATGCTTTTATTTTTCATTACATGTGTATGAGATGAAATTTTTAGATGTTTTTCTTATGCCTACATTAGCGGGAACACGAGTAGGTATTAAATTTATATAAGAGTTTATGGGTGTCATTTGATTTACCTAAGCCTTTCGTGGAATTTAGAGATACGGTTGGTTTATGTTCCGGTGAAAACTGAGGAAGAGATATAACTTGAAAAACATAGCTATGTATAACTTAGTAGGTAATGGTAGATAATGATTTGCTCCCAGTTTAATGCCAATTTTACAAAATGTGCTTCTTGGAACGAGGCTTCACTTCCTGAATAGAAATACCTCATTCCTAAAACTTAACATAATCATTATTGAAAGAGATGCAACCTGTCATTTCCAGACAACATCATCACTATGAAAAGTAATAAGTTTGCTGTAAATTACTAAATGAATATAGAAAATATACATTTTCAAATCCCATTGAATTCCGTCACTCAGACGTTATTACAATTCATCAATTTTTAAAAAAAAAAACAACCTTTCTTTTTTTACCAATCAAACGCAGAAAAAAAATGTTAATACAAATAATGACAATGATACAAGATAAATGATTCCACAAATGACACTACGGGGAAGTTTTATAACAATGAAGGTTACAAAAACTCAGAACAAATCGCACAAAATGTAGGTAAATTCTCCCCTATGCAAAAGCTTCAGTCGGTAGGCAATAATTGTGCTGGTGATAGTAATGCAGGGTTTGATTTATTCTATGTAGGCATTCGATATTGAGGGATACCTACAGAGGATTTTTTCTCGGTGCAAATATGCAGGATGTAAATTTGACCTGACTGAGGCCACCCTGAGAATCCATAGTAATCTAAAACAGCTATCATCATATATTGTATATTTATATCAAAATATAATCCACACAACCTTTCCTACCTCTTCCTCTTTTCTACATAGGTGTTTACAAACAATGAGAACTTTGAGAGAGAAAAAAGTTAACTTGTGATTAATATCAAGAGCATGCAATGACAATGAGTGACGGCAAAGCTCCACTATAAAGGAAGTCAAAAGTGTTTATACTCATTCGCATAGAAAAGGGTGTTCCGTTCCCGTGTATTTGCCTATTATGAGAAAAAATTGTGTACTCCAATTTTTCTTACAATCAATTGTTATCATTTTTTGACAAATTATTTTGACATGTTAATATCAGAACTAGTCACGTGCTAGCAAAGTCAGCTCATCAGTCATTTCTATAAGTTTGACCTAAACGAAGGGAAGATGTTCTGAAGGGACACGGGATCATGTAAATACATACGAGTATATTTTGTAGAAATAAATTGACTTTTTGTCTTGTTTATTTTGGATGTTATTGAGTGTGTACACTCAAATCACTCAATTATCAGATAAACAGTTTGTTCAGCATAAGAAATATACTGATCTTATCACAGCATAAGTCTTTCTCTATTGCATATTTGGCAAAAGTGTTTGCACACACTAAAACCTACCACGCTTTGTGTTTTTAGTAAGCATGATTCAGAAACCTCACAATTCTTACACGGATTTCTGGATAGACGAAACTGTACCAGGTACCAGGCAAGAAACGAGGAACATGTGTTTCCCCCGTGAACTTTTTGTATAGTTCTAAACGTCTTTAACTCTTCTAGTAATGATCTAAGGTTCATTTTAGAGGCTTTCTCAAAGATAATGTAGACACATTCATGAATAGATCGAGTCTTCCTCAAAGATCAAGTTATTCGCTGCATTTCGAGCAAGAAATTACGAAAGTACATAACTTATAAAATTATTCAATTTTAAATCTATGATGGAAAATAGGTATTGTAATTTACTGATCTTGTCTGTCAATTGTGCTATGATATTTGACATATGCCTAACAAGACTATATATGGTAGTACTATGATATCTGATAACAAAATAGAGGAGGGAGCACAACAAGTCACAAAACGTCTCCCCATCTCCCTACCACCTCTAGCATTAGCGTTTAACTTTCTAGTTAATATCTTCTAAATAAATACATGCGTTATTGTTAATTGATTTTACTTCCTTTTATCGTATCATTAATTATGTTTTGATTTTCCAATTCAGGAAAAGTTCAAAAAGGATAACAGCGGAAACTTTCCGTGTGCTTGATGCGAGTGTCACTTTAGTGGAGGGGGAGAAAATGAGAATGGGGGAGGGAGTGAAAGTAGTCAGAGGTGAAAAATGATTTCTCCGTTTTTATCATATAATTGTTCATACGAGGCGTTTAACCACATCAGGATAACAGCGGAAACTTTCCGTGTGCTTGATGCGAGTGTCACTTTAGTGGAGGGGGAGAAAATGAGAGTGGGGGAGGGAGTGAAAGTAGTCAGAGGTGAAAAATGATTTCTCCGTTTTTATCATATAATTGTTCATACGAGGCGTTTAACCACATCTGAAGTTTTCTGAAGAAGTTTGAGTTCTGGCTGGAGTGAAATGTCTTTGTGATATATCGAGGACAAAACAATTCAGGGGGATGTGGGAATATCTAGCGGGAAGGGAAAAACTTTAAAATTAATTTCGATTTTAAATTACTTACTCAATTTCTGAAGGTGTCTAACTGTACCCCAAAGCGGTCCCCCGAATCGACATATTGAACATATTTAAATGCCAAACATAACCACATCTGAAGTTTTCTGAAGAAGTTTGAGTTCTGGCTGGAGTGAAATGTCTTTGTGATATATCGAGGACAAAACAATTCAGGGGGATGTGGGAATATTTAGCGGGACGGGAAAAACTTTAAAATTAATTTCGATTTTTAATTACTTACTCAATTTCTGAAGGTGTCTAACTGTACCCCAAAGCGGTCCCCCGAATCGACATATTGAACATATTTAAATGCCAAACATCTTAAGACAAGGGAAACTCTGCTATAAAACAGTAGACATGGAAAAGGAAACGAAATTTGCAATAAAAGCAAAATGACACTAAAATTTTATTTCTTTTATGTGTTAAAAGAATAATTAACGAAACATTTAAATCTTTATTTAGAAAAAAAGCCACAAAATGTGGTAATACATAGTATTGATGGTAAAATGAAAGACCCTGGAATGGCATCTTGAATATTTGACATGGTAAGCAAAATTTTCAGGAAGTGTAAATTCAATGTTTTATTATATGTTTTTCATTTAAAACATTAATGCTCCTATAAATTTTTACTATTATTGTCATTTGAATTTACTACAGGGTTGTAAAAGGGAGAGACTTTTAAAATAAAAGCAAAATGACACTAAAATTTTATTTCTTTTGTGTGTTAAAAGAATAATTAACGAAACATTTAAATCTTTATTTAGAAAAAGAGCCACAAAATGTGGTAATACATAGTATTGATGCTAAAATGAAAGACCCTGGAATGGCATCTTGAATATTTGACATGGTAAGCAAAATATTCAGGAAGTGTAAATTCAATGTTTTATTATGTTTTTCATTTAAAACATTAATGCTCCTATAAATTTTTACTATTATTGTCATTTGAATTTACTACAGGGTTGTAAAAGGGAGAGATACTTTTACTTGATTCTAATATTTTGGAACATTCCTTCGAAACTTTGTCAACTCTTGAAACTTGCCGAGTATTCAATGTTTGATTTTATTTCAAAGTACCTACTTACTGGTACCTATATGTATAACAATACCTTATGGTCAAATAATTATGGAGGATGATACCACACTAATAGACTCTTGAACGACACATTTACACAAGTAATAAGACTATAGGTACTTACTTAAATGTAAACTGTTTATGATTGAGGTCTCTATTTTTACAAAGGCTCGAAAAAGATCCTGTAGCATCTCATGGTTTAAGATCGGACAAATATTACCAAAAAGAATAAAAAAATATATATTTTCCGCCAGTAAAAATGAGTTTATGTAACCCTTTATTTCATCTACTAATTTATATAGTTCTTCTTACTCTTCTTCTCTGTATGCCGTTTTCGGCACTTCCATTTTCACTGCAATTTTTGTCCTCTGTCTTCAAAACTATTAAGTGCATCTCATCTTGAAGTTTAAACTATGCGTACCTAGGTATACACTATACTTAGATATTCTATACAGCATTAGAAAGATATACGTAAATTCCGAAATACAATAGATATTTCCAAGTATAACAAATCATTAGAGGTTACATATTCCTGATTGATTTGCGCGGGATACGAATTACTTCCACCCTCTTTACCCTCCTATTTACATTCAGATTCAATGTAATGAGAGCGTGTAGTGCATAGAGAAATGTCACAAAATTAAAAAGATAAATATGTTGTTTCCAAAATGTGAAACCGGAAGCTGCAATTTTTGTCCTCTGTGTTCAAAACTATTAAGTGCATCTCATCTTGAAGGTTAAACTATGCGTACCTAGGTATACACTATACATAGATAATCTATACAGCATTAGAAACCCTACGTAAATTCCGAAATACAATAGATATTTCCAAGTATAACAAACCATTAGAGGTTACATATTCCTGATTGATTTGCGCGGGATACGGATTACTTCCATCCTCTTTACCCTCACATTTACATTCACATTCAATGTAATGAGAGCGTGTAGTGCATAGAGAAATGTCACAAAATTAAAAAGATAAATATGTTGTTTCCAAAATGTGAAACCGGAACACGACTTAGCATTTTTTCTCCCTGTAAGCGGGATATCTTGAAAACTTCCTTCAGCAGAGTGAAGTCCAGGGGTTTCCCAAAAATACAGGGTTAGAAATATGACTGAAAATGTATCACAGATTCTTTCTATTTTATTAATAAATTTGGAGTAGGCGATTTGCATTTCCACTCTTAAAATTAGAGTTGACACAAATATGTCAACAAAGTGTCCAAACATACAAACAAAAGTCAAGATACCCAGGACAATCTTTAATTTTCTTCACATAATTATTACGAATAATGGAGGAAAGGAATTTCCTTTGCCAGTTTACATGATGCTAGACCAACTTTTAGTGAAATGAAAAGTAAGTTTTTTACTAGACCCAGTAGTCGAACCACGGTCCCTAGACAAGCGGACTGATCCATTGTCCATGTGTCAAAGCTAAGGTGATCGATGAGTCAACTCCACGGGAGGTAGCAACCCAGTTTTCAAGTTTTTCCCGACATGAAGTGATCAAATCAATTCATGTTTTTCACAGAAACCGTAGATAATGTTCTACGAGTGGATAATATGTGAAGTCTAAATGTTTGTAATAGGTTCTCATCAATACGTCTAAATACTAAGTTTATAAATATAATATGCAGTAAGTCTTTTGACCGCGCTGCAGTGATTTGGACCTAAAATACCTATACGAGCCTTGTCTTGGATTTTCTAGGATTGCCCAAAATCTCAGGAATGAATGTCAATTCAAGAATGGTAAAAATGACACATCCACTAATTGTTAATTATTTCTCTCTCCCTTCCCATTTTACCTATACATAGTTATTTTTATTTTAGGACCACACTATTTTTAAAAGGGAGAGAGAGAGATGACAAAAGTTGGTTGCAGGTGTCCCTGGCGGGTAGATCAATTTCATAAAAAATTTAGAAATTCGCTGATTCACAGAATCTGAAAATTTCAGGGAAAAGACCGCGAAACGCTAACCCTTCTTCGATGAATTCAACACAACGCCGTTATTGGAGGTAAAAAAATTACCAGCGTCATCCCCCCTCCTCTGAATTCATAGTCCCATAGGAATTTAACGGTACAGGTGTTTGACATAAAAATCACCCTCTAATGTTTCTATAGGTAACCGTCCCCTTCCCTCTTAAAGAAATTCCGGCTGTAGATTCACACATTAAATCATGTCTGATGATAATTCATAGACCGTATTATCATCTGTAGTGGTTCCTCAGGCATGCTTAAATGTAAACTGTTTATGATTGATGAGGTCTCTATTTTTACAAAGGCTCGAAAAAGATCCTGTAGCATCTCGTGGTTTAAGATCGGACAAATATTACCAAAAAGAATAAAAAAATATATATTTTCCGCCAGTAAAAATGAGTTTATGTAACCCTTTATTTCTTTTTTTAATGCCTCACCAAAAATAAATGACAGAGGGCGATGAAAACTTAATTATTCTTAAAAAATAACTGTTTCCAGCCTTTTCACGATTTTTCGTCGAAAAAATTGAAAGGGTTGTACAGAAATAAATTCTTTTGTTCAGAAAAAGAGATCATTTGGAAAAAGATGTCAAATCCTGCACTTTCAAAATTACATCTCCTCTCCTGGTGATTTGGATTTTTTTCTTCTCTTCATAAAAAAAATCCAGATCTAATGGAAATATGACTACTTTGTTTAGGTATATTGTTTGATAGGCAATATTTATATTCTTCATTTAAATGTTCAAATTATTTTGTCCAAAGAACACAATACACACATGTGTATTCATTACCGCATCTCCTCTTCTGGTGATTTGGATTTTTTTTTCTCTCTTGATAACTAAATCCAGATCTAATGAAAAAGTGACTACTTTGTTTATATTGTTTGATAGGCAATATTTATACTCTCCATTTAATGTTCAAGTTACTTTGTCGATAGAACACAATACACACATAGATATGTGTATTCAATATTGCATAGGACTTTTACCATCTGCTTCGGGAAAGAAAAGAAAAATATGTTTTTAAAAATGTAATTTTTTCCTAATTACTCTATCAGCAAAAACTAAAGCAATATCTCCTCTACCTCCTGACAAAAATCATTTTCAAAATTTCTGTAATCAAGTTGTTTTTTTTTTTTTTTTTTTTTTTTTTTTTTTATGTTCGTCCCTCCCTCTTAGAGAAATTCCGGCTGTAGATTCACACATTAAATCATGTCTGATGATAATTCATAGACCGTAGTATCATCTATAGTGGTTCCTCAGGCATATGTGTTTATCTATGTTCAATCAATACTAATCAAACATTAATGCACTTAGGTATGTATCATGGAAGGTAAAGTGGACTGCACGTATGTACCATGGTAAGTATATTAAAGTAATTAATAGTTCGGTAAGTACCTGTATGAAAGCCCATCAATGAGTTTGAACACTTCAGAAATGGGGTTTCCAATAAAATAATAGGTAAGTATACCTATCTCTATACCACTAGACCCGAGGTTTACTAACTGATATTTGATGCCAAGGGGTTATCCTTTTATCAAGTCTCGCAAGTACATGATTAGAAATATTACCTCTAAAATTTACGATGGGAAAATTAGCCGTCCATTGAATAGATCATAGATTTTATTGTCCTATCTACTTACGGTTTTGATATATTTATTACCAATCTCCTCTGAACCATGGAGCTATCATAACACCATTTCCTTCTTCGATACAATAAAAGTTAATTAATTATGCTCGATGGAATAATTAAATTAATTGGAAATGGTTTTTTTATTTATTTATGAGTTATTTGAAACTTTGGAGTAGGTAGGTACCGTGCATTTCCTGCCAAAAAAGATAATGGGAGTCCACCTGTGTTGTATTCTTTGAGAAAAAAGATAAAAAATTGGTCAAGTGTGTCCGATATGGAGTTCAATATTTGAGATAAGATCCGCTTATTAGGAACCGGGTTGGTGAAATTATGCTCCTGTATAGGTTCCCAAGTAAGTACCTTTTACCTATCTATGTTCACCAAATTACTTACCCTCTGTGCTGAATATCTTCAATGAGTAGATTTTTCTTATTTTCAAGGACAGCAAAGATACAAAGCTCTTCACCACTCATTTTGTCAAAGGGTTGAAAAGGTCTTTGAGATATTAATTAAACAAGGGAAAAAAGCTAAGAATAGGTACTTAACAAAGCTCTTGGACCGTGGTTCGTAAAAACAACTAATGAAATTTCCTGATACACAAAAACTTATTAAAAAAGCAAAATTTCATAAGAGGTTTCGGTCACTTCAGGACAAGATAATTTCAAAGTCCCCTACTGGTCTCAAGCTAAGAATAGGTACTTCACAAAGCTCTTGGACCGTGGTTCGTAAAAACAACTAATGAAATTTCCTGGAACACAAAAACTTATTAAAAAAGCAAAATTTCATAAGAGGTTTCGGTCACTTCAGGACAAGATAATTTCAAAGTCCCCTACTGGTCTCAGGTATCTCCAACAATAAACACAAAAACTCCTGTATTTTCTATGTTTACATTTTTACTTTAAGCTTTGTAAAAGTTTTGTCAATATAGAAAACAGGCACATCATTTTTCATATGTGCCCAGCTTAAGGCAGAATGTATCATGGATTTTAATTTGTAAAATATGTTTGTACAATGAACACAAAAACTCCTGTATTTTCTATGTTTACATTTTTACTTTAAGCTTTGTAAAAGTTTCGTCAATATAGAAAACAGGCACATCATTTTTCATATGTGCCCAGCTTAAGGCAGAATGTATCATGGATTTTAATTTGTAAAATATGTTTTCGCCTGGTCGAACAAAAATGGCCTGTATGGACCGAGATATTGTGATGTGTGTACTTACAACACAAAACAAACATGTGACCTGATGTAAACTCCAGAGGTTCCGAGATGTAAAATGAAAAACTACGGGTTTTAATATTAGGGTTTAAATTCTTACCATCGGACTTTACAAAAATGAGGACAAAGTTCTAGAGAAAAAGAGAGCACAAGAAGGTTTAAAGAAAAGAGAATCTTTGCTCAAATTTGCTTTCCTTGGATCGACAACGACAAGTGTACAGATATGTACCAGAAAAATTCTTCCCAATCTCATTTTCACGAAATTAGGTATGTATTTCGACAAGAAACTAATATGTGAGATATAAATAATTATAAACAACAGAGAGAAATGTTTTCACCCCCTGTCTGACTTTATTTCTCGACCTTACGAGGTTTTTTGGTCACAACGTCGTAAACACTGAAACTTCTATCTAAATAAGGGCAATGACCATAGAGGAATTTCCAAACACATGGTCAAAATGTAGGAGAAACCTCCCCTTAAACCCCTACTTTTCCCCTGATCTCCTACTTTGATTTTTGGTAGTAGGGGGTCAAGGGGAGGTTTCTTCGGACCTAGATTTTTATCAGAGCTCATTCTCTCTTCTGATTTCAGACTGGAAGGTTCTCTATTCCTACTCTCCTCTCTGTGATATCTCCATATGTTTCAACATGGTTATTTGAGTCCCTATTCGAGTATTAAGGATGACCGAGGAGTCTTTCCTCTGTAACTTTTCACGAGGAATCGATTGGTATACAAATAAAGTGTCTAGAAATGACAGTTAACAAATTATGAGCTTGCAATTGACTAATTATGCTCTTAAAAATACTTCAGGCACCAATTACTTATCCTATAAACTACCTATACAAATCTTAGTTCTACGGTCATCTTGAACGTATACAGGGTAAGGAGTCTTTCCTCTGTAACTTTTCACGAGGAATCGATTGGTATACAAATAAAGTGTCTAGAAATGACGGTTAACAAATTATGAGCTTGCAATTGACTAATTATGCGCTTAAAAATACTTCAGGCACCAATTACTTATCCTATAAACTACCTATACAAATCTTAGTTCTACGGTCATCTTGAACGTATACAGGGTGTCCCGCGAACGACTGTACAACGACAGAAAAACCTATTCGGACAAATCCGATTTTCAACAGGGGCGGAGTTATTCAGGATTTTCTGTTTTTCGGAACAGTTTAATGAACTGAACTGAACGGTTGGAACTTATTCCCTAAAGTGAACCGATCTTTACCACCTCTAACAAGTACCTATAAACTATATGAAAATATTATTAGTTTGTATGTTTTATTTCTTTGATAGCTCGAAGGATGAATATTACCTACGTAATGTTAAGCTTCATACAATATTACCTAGTAAGACTTCTTACAGAAACTAAGACAAGAAAATCGTAAAAATTAAGTAAAAAAGAAAATACATGCTAAGATTATAATGAAAAAAAAAATGTCTTTTAAAACACAAAGTACCTTTAAGTTATAAAATATTTAAGAAAGAAGCTGAATTCAATTACTTAATAGTACATTTTTTTACTTGCCCTCCACAGTATTGTAGGGGTTTTTAGACTGTAAAATAAGACATGTACGTACAAATATTAATAGTTATTCATTAACTATGTGCTATATTTACTATAATGTGTATCAATATTTGATTTGAAAAGATTTACAAGTAGATATTTTGCATGGTTTATCTACAATTCTACAGTCTACACCTGTATATTGTTGAGGTAGCACTTTGATCATTCAAAAGAACAAGAACAAATAAAAATCAAATCAAAGAAAGCCCTCTGAAAGGAAAGATTATTACAAAATGAAAGGGTTTCCAGAACAGTGTCGAGTGAGGTTCACTTTCAAAGTACTATCTAATAAATTCTAAACTGATTCTAGTAAAAAGATACAAGGTGGTATATTTACAGGTGACTTGTATGATGTAGGTAAATACCTATTTTTTATTTATTTATTTTTATAGATTAGATAAATCCGTAGGTTCAATACTCTATATCTGATGTAAACTCCAGAGGTTCCGAGATGTAAAATGAAAAACTACGGGTTTTAATATTAGGGTTTAAATTCTTCCCATCGGACTTTACAAAAATGAGGACAAAGTTCTAGAGAAAAAGAGAGCACAAGAAGGTTTAAAGAAAAGAAAATCTTTGCTCAAATTTGCTTTCCTTGGATCGACAACGACAAGTGTGCAGATATGTACCAGAAAAATTCTTCCCAATCTCATTTTCACGAAATTAGGTATGTATTTCGACAAGAAACTAAAATGTGAGATATAAATAATTATAAACAACAGGGAGAAATGTTTTCACCCCCTGTCTGACTTTATTTCTCGACCTTACGAGGTTTTTTGGTCACAACGTTAATTAGTAATGAATTGAATCAAAGAAAGCACTCTGAAAGGAAAGATTATTACAAAATGAAAGGGTTTCCAGAGCAGTGTCGAGTGAGGTTCACTTTCAAAGTACTATCTAAATTCTAAACTGATTCTATTAAAAAGATACAAGGTGGTATATTTACAGGTGACTTGTATGATGTAGGTAAATACCTACAGTTTTTTGTTTATTATTTTTATAGATTAGATAAATCCGTAGGTTCAATACTGTATAGAGGAAATTTAAAGCAGCTTTCGTCTTTTAAGTTTGAGGACCAACTAAACCAGAAATGCTATAAATTTATACAGATAAAAATCTGGACCGATTGTAAATGTTGGAGATCTGCGCTCCACTGTTCTGTCTAATTTTAATGCAAATAATAATAGGTAGGTACCTCCAACAAATAATTGTAAAAGCTACTAAATTTGCATGGGGTAGTACCTAAACAGCTTTTCTTTTGTGCTGTTTTTGAATTTTATTAGTTGTTGTCCTGAATATGAGGAATCCAAACTCCTGACTGGACTTTTTTTCGTCTCGCAATCAAAACTCGATAAAAAATACATCAAACAAATTGTTAATTAAGATTTTATTACATTTTTGATTATCATAGTATCTACCTAGGTATATATCTCAAATTTGAAAGAGCGGTCAAGCATGTGATACCCCCTCAACTCCCGCTTCTGTGTTTTACAAAGATGTATGGTTTCAAGGATTACATTTGTAGTTTTTCACTTTTTGCTATAGATTGGTCATCTACTAAATAGACCTAAGACTAATCAAGTTATAAAAATATTAAAAATGGGTTAAAATGAGACCGATTTTGGACATCAAAAACTGAGTAGGTAGATATAACTACAATAAGTAATGGTAATAATTATCGACAATGCTACCTCTTGTAATCCTGAGAAAGGAAAGCAGTTACCTACTTTATTAGAATTTTACTCTTTTCTCATTTCTTCAACTTTGTCATGAAATTCCACAAGGTTTCAGAACGTGTGTATCATATTAAAATAAAATATTACATTAAAAAATCTGTTTTGTGTCTCATTTCACACGCATAATTCCATGAAATTTAATAACTTCTGTAAAAGTTGAGGCAAGACGAGTAATTTGGAATGTAGAAAGAGAACTTTAAGATTGATGAAAAAAACTTTGAACCAAGGAGAAAATTAAAGTGTTCAGCGGTCTGCGACTTGCGAATTATAAAGTCACTATCACGGTCTTTTCTTTCAATTGTTTGACCTCTCTTTAATTCTAAAACCCATACCATCATCATGAGTAGCATTGTTATAATAGAATATCTTTCGTTAATTTACAAGACTTTATTATTTGGAGAAGTAAAAATACAAAACTAAAATTGTCAGTACAAAATGTCACATATATCTCAAATTTGAAAGAGCGGTCAAGCATGTGATACCCCCTCAACTCCCGCTTCTGTGTTTTACAAAGATGTATGGTTTCAAGAGTGGCGGAGGTTGACCTTTGAACCCTTTCCTTTATTTCAGCAAAAAAATATTTTCCTTGTTTCATTACTTTTGTTGTTTATACCTTTAGAAATTTTGTCTTTGTAATTAATACCAACCTTGCTGAACGGAAAGTTTTTTTCCCCCCTGATATAGGTAGGTGGGATTCACACATCCTTTGATTTCCATGTGGACAGTACCTATCTAATTAATTGAATCACATAGTTCAACACTCAAAGGCACATTTTCTCTCGCCTCTTTGTTAAAGGAAATGAATGCGTAATCAAAATAAGTAGATAGGTAGCTGATAAAATGTCACATTGTCAGTTGACTTGTTAATTTCTAATTTCCAAAAAACCAATCATCCTACTTCCCATGTCAAATGTCACATTAATCTTTTAACAAAACACACAGAAAAATATTCCATTTTTCATTTCATTGCTTGATTTTTTATTTATAACGTCTCATAGGTATACCACCATCAAGAAAACGAAAATCACAAAAAAGAGTTTGTTTTTCGAAGGTTTTTATAATACGAAAATGAAAAAGTAATTAGTAGAAAGATAGATTGATGAATGTTATTTGATAGGGTTGAGAAAGTTTATCTGTGAAATGAAGGATTTAAATGAACAATGAATTTAAAATCATCAGTCAGAAAGGGTTAGAATGACGCAAGACAAGAAGTCGCGCACAATGCACAAGGAATTAATCAACACCAAGGAATTTGACAATGATGAAATGGATAGCTGATAAATATGAAGAGATAACGATATTGATATCAGATTCAACATGATTGCTACACACCACACTAAGGAACACAAAGTTCACGTTCCGGACAGCTTTTGTGGTTCAGCAGATAACATCACACTCATTTTTAACCTAAGGGATGCCAATTCAAATTCTGTTCAAAAATTTCGGATAGATCAGATACCCGGGTTATCCAGAGCCCTAAATCCAAATCCTAGAGAACTAAACTCTAAATTAGTACTTAGCATAATTGAGAAGTAGATAGATAAATTATTGAAATCTTTATTTTAAAATAATCAAATCTTTTTTCCTTTCCATTTCTACTCTCCCAGTGTCCAGTTTTTTCTCTAGCAGAAGGGGTGAAAGGCGTACGTTCCCATGTCTCAATGAGGGTACAAAGGAGAGGGACATGGACCAAGAGGGCACGTGTTGGACCTACGTCAAGGGGTTAAACGACGGACAAGTCCTTATCCGGGTAGTGTATGACCACGGTACAAGAGGGCGTGTAAAATCAGCGTGTTTACACACAGTAGTATTCATGGGACAAGATAATCCTGCGTTAAGAACAGATTTTATAGATTACATGGGAAAAATGGATAAAAACATTAATAACGAACAGAAATCCATTACCACCATTTGCTCCTCAGGATAACTACTGGGACGTAT
This sequence comes from Diaphorina citri, assembly GCF_000475195.1. NCBI lineage: Eukaryota > Metazoa > Arthropoda > Insecta > Hemiptera > Psyllidae > Diaphorina > Diaphorina citri. The sequence goes on from NW_007379526.1 coordinate 19,897, forward strand.
GGCCGTTTTGTCGTTTTTAAATGCTTGTTAAATCAGCTTCCATTCGTCCTAAAAATCTGGGGATAGTAATAGGTAAAAATTGGAATCAACTCATCTACTAGGTGCTACAGCACATTTCTTGTCAAACTTTCATTCCTAAGATGCTAATATTAAAATTTGTCTGTAACTATCTCCAAGCACGATTTCATTCGTACTTAGTTACCTACTGAAAGCTCACGTGAAAGTGTAATAATGACTATGCAATTGGCGAGCTTAGGAAACTAGAACTGCCCTAAGGCAAATTGTAGATAATTACCGGAACGAACCCTTTGTTGTAGAATAAAGGCATGACTTTTGTAGATAATGAAAAACAAAGGAAATTCTTTGGAAATACCTAAATTGTTTTGAAAAAAAAAGCCATAATGTTAGGTGGCTCAGAAAGTTAGGTACCAGTACCTTTGTGTATGGATACCATCATACCATTATTTGTTAGGTACCATTATTTATTTGTCAGGTTTATATGAGGTGCGAAATTTTTTCGAAAACTTTCTGCAAAAGCGTTGTGGAGCTTCTGCCTTTATTTCCATGTTCCAGGTTTTTGATTACAATGAGAGCAATTATGATTTCTGTCAATACACTTCCCATGTTGTTAACATGTACCTATTGGCTCTGAGGTATGGCAGAGGGTAATTCGCTTATGATTTATTTTACCATAGGGGATTGTGGCAAGGTAGAAACTCTCGGATTTTTTTTTTTTTCATTTTGTTCCCAGGGTAGGTAGGTGTTATTTGAAAATGCTGAGTCAAAAATTGTTGGAAATCAAATTGTGTTGATAGTTTGTGTTTACAATTTTATTAGGCACCTACGACCTACACGTCTCTACCTGAAGGTATTTCTAGGTAGGTATTAACTCCTATTTGCTGTTCATCGGGAATGAATTATCTGGGACAAAATAGAAAGTGGTAAAAAATACACATCCACCAACACATAGAATAACACGATGTCTTTTACTCATAGATCTTCATAAGTCCTTGTTGTTCATTTCTCATTTGACGACTACACCACTGATATCTAAAACAATGCAAGGAAAAGGGTTATATACCTAAGATTGAATTACATTTGGAAGATAACAGAAAAACCTATTCGGACAAATCCGATTTTCAACAGGGGCGGAGTTATTCAGGATTTTCTGTTTTTCGGAACAGTTTAATGAACTGAACTGAACGGTTGGAACTTATTCCGTAAAGTGAACCGATCTTTGCCACCTCTAACAAGTACCTAGCTATATGAAAATATTATTAGTTTGTATGTTTTATTTCTTTGATAGCTCTAAGGATGAATATTACCTACGTAATGTTAAGCTTCATACAATGTTACCTAGTAAGACCTCTTACAGAAAGTAAAACAAGAAAATCGTAAAAATTAAGTAAAAAAGAAAATACATGCTAAGATTATAATGAAAAAATGTCTTTTAAAACACAAAGTACCTTTAAATTATAAAATATTTAAGAAAGAAGCTGAATTCAATTACTTTATAGTACATTTTTTTACTTGCCCTCCACAGTATTGTAGGGGTTTTTAGACTATAAAACAAGACATGTACGTACAAATATTAATAGTTATTCATTAACTATGTGCTATATTTACTATAATGTGTATCAATATTTGATTTGAAAAGATTTACAAGTAGATATTTTGCATGGTTTATCTACAATTCTACAGTCTACACCTGTATATTGTTGAGGTAGCACTTTGATCATTAAAAAGAACAAGAAGAAATAAAAATCATTTTACGTTACTTCTATAGAAGAGAGAGAATAGGATTAAAAATAAACAAAAGATATTTTATATACTTCGGTAAGGTAGGTACATATACTTTGCCTCGGAATATAAAAATATTAAAAGGGTTTTAAAAAGTTCAATCCTCAGGAGGATTTTTCTTATATTTTTATTCTTCTTTTGTATGCGTTAGGTAAGAGCAGATATATTCTATGTATATCTTCATGAGGTAAAGATACGCGAAGAAAGATCTCATCACAGGATTTCATAAAATAAAATATTTATTATTGTCTCGAATTTGCCTGGAGATGTTTCTGTTATTGCACGAAGAACTTTCAGCAAATTAAGTACGTTCCTACTTTATTATTATTTTAAAATTTAAATATAATCAGTATTATTTGAGTTGGGAATGTTTGTTGTTCTTTATATGTTTATGTCTCAAGTTCAGCAGAGGATACAGTTTCTGTCAAAATAATTACAACAGGTTGATGGTTCTTAGCTACAAAAACCAAACTCTTTTACTAAGACATTTATGTTACTAGTGTTACGTATGTATACGTGGAAACAGTGCAATTAGGTAGATAGTTTGGCAAGACATTTCCAGCTACAAAAACCAAATTCTTTTACTAAGACATTTATGTTACTAGTGTTACGTATGTATACGTGGAAACAGTGCAATTAGGTAGATAGTTTGGCAAGACATTTCCAAAAATACCATTTTCTATAAGATCCAGGATACGAATAAGCTACTTTCTAATTGAAGATCATATTGGTGGTATTTTTCTAAATTCAAATCCCTGCGGAATAAATCCCTGTTACCAAACAAGCAGCTAATTTAAATAAAAAAGCATACATGTCATGTAGGAATTCTTACTCCCAGAAGTTATCTCAAATGCTAAAAACCTTGTATATCTTAACCAAAAACGTGATTTCAAATCTCTCAATTTATTTTTAATTATTTTTGTGCAAAAGGAAATCGTCTTATACCTAGTCGTATTTTCTTTTAAAATAATATGTGAAAAACCTTATCTACCGTCTTCGAAATCCTTTCTCTTCCTCGTTACAAGGTTCTCATTTTCATTTTAAAAACAACAACCTGTTACCAAACAAGCAGCTAATTTAAATAAAAAAGGATACATGTCATGTAGGAATTCTTACTCCCAGAAGTTATCTCAAATAATGCTAAAAACCTTGTATATCTTAACCAAAAACGTGATTTCAAATCTCTCAATTTATTTTTAATTATTTTTGTGCAACAGGAAGTCGTCTTATACCTAGTCCTATTTTCTTTTTAAATAATATGTGAAAAACCTTATCTACCGTCTTCGAAATCCTTTCTCTTCCTCGTTACAAGGTTCTCATTTTCATTTTAAAAACAACATACCTTCAAACAAAACTAATTTTAATCCTTGTTATTTCTTCAGCATCATTTGTTGCTACAGCACATTTCTTGTCAAACTTTCATTCCTAAGATGCTAATTTTAAAATTTGTCTGTAACTATCTCCAAGCACGATTTCATTCGTACTTAGTTACCTACTGAAAGCTCACGTGAAAGTGTAATAATGACTTATGAATAGAAATATTACATTTGTAGTTTTTCACTTTTTGCTATAGATTGGTCAAAACTACTAAATAGACCTAAGACTAATCAAGTTATAAAAATATTAAAAATGGGTTCAAATGAGACCGATTTTGGACATCAAAAACTGAGTAGGTAGATATTATAACTACAATAAGAAGTAATGGTAATAATTATCGACAATGCTACCTCTTGTGATCCTGAGAAAGGAAAGCAGTTACCTACTTTATTAGAATTTTACTCTTTTCTCATTTCTTCGACTTTGTCATGAAATTCCACAAGGTTTCAGAACGTGTGTATCATATTAAAATAAAATATTACATTAAAAAATCTGTTTTGTGTCTCATACCAACTTATGGTCGGTGGACAAGTGGTCCACGAAGCACATTTTTTTATTGGTTTGAAAGAAGGAACTGTAACTGCTCAGGACTTATCGTCAAACTCATTTAGCTTCGAGCAAGTAAGAACACCTTGAAACATTGATCAACAATGTAAATTAGATAAGATAAACTTCAGCAAGAAACAAGTGAATCTTTTCGTATTGTTCTAAGTTATTTTCTTTTTAAGGCGCTGAAATTTTCTTTTACAGTTGAAAGTGGCGTAGCTTAAAATTTATGCCTTGCTTGGATTCCTGGGAATTTTCTTTCTAAAGATTCTTTTCTCATTCTGATTATTCAAACCACTATTGTTTGATTCAAGTTTATTTCACCAGGAGATAATAGAAATAGTTGGTAATGATTAATGATTAGATTAGTTGATGACTACCAACCTATCATGAACATTGCAATTCTATTCCATTATACCTACACAGTACTACGGCAAATCTCTGAAGTTATTAGCTTGTTCTTCAAGCTAAAAATTGGCAGAGTTGTTTAATTCATGACATTCATTTAAAAAGGTTCAACAAGCAGGGTCCGTCCCTCCGGGAATTTTTTAGCCCGTAGTGATTAGAGAAAATCAGTACCTATGTACCTACCTAATTAGTTTGTAGCTGATAAAACATAATAATGTTTTTGAGAGAAAAATCAAATCTGAATACTGTCCATAAAGAAGTAGATAAAGTATAAAATCCCATTACACCTTTTTGTGCCAAAACTTTACTCAAGGACATTTAGTTCTGTTTTGTAATCGGTTCATATTGTGATTTCCAAATGTAAGCTAACCATACTTTCTAACGCCAGACTTAAAGGAAGCATGAATATTTCAAAAAGTTCAAATTTATTTATAAAGTAGGTAGGTACCTTACCAACTTTATTAAATTTCTTTTCCGTACATTTGAACATTAAAATATTTACATAAATCTTGACATTAAATCCACCTATGTGTGTGTGAGATGCGAAGAAAAATGTTTGTCAACCTCAAAAGAGTGGGTGAAAAGATATTAAAAAAGATATTTAATTAAAATGAACTTTAAATTTTGTAGGTAACTCTAATGTAAATAAACTCTTGGTTACATTAATGTAACATCTAGTATACAGAATATGAGAGTAACATTTCACTGTTTTTTTTTTTTTATTTTTTATTTTTTATTATTAAACATTTTTTTATCAAAAATCTACTTTAATAATTTGTAAACGAAATAAAACAAGTAGTACTGAAATATGAAATACGGAAATACCATTGAAGACCAAATCACTGTGGATCTACTGACTGACTGAAATTCTCGAGCAGCGGTTCTTAGACCTAAGGAAGATGCGAAGAAAAATGTTTGTCAACCTCAAAAGAGTGGGTGAAAAGATATTAAAAAGATATTTAATTAAAATGAACTTTAAATTTTGTAGGTAACTCTAATGTAAATAAACTCTTGGTTACATTAATGTAACATCTAGTATACAGAATATGAGAGTAACATTTCACTGTTTTTTTTTTTTTATTTTTTATTTTTTATTATTAAACATTTTTTTATCAAAAATCTACTTTAATAATTTGTAAACGAAATAAAACAAGTAGTACTGAAATATGAAATACGGAAATACCATTGAAGACCAAATCACTGTGGATCTACTGACTACTTATGGTCCCTGGACCATAAGTAGTAGACCTAAGGACAATTTTCCAAAGAGCTTTTTTTTTTCTTTTTTCGTCTTACGGAAATACCATTGAAGACCAAATCAGTGTGGATCTACTGACTGTAATTCTCGAGAAGTAGTTCCTAACTTATGGTCGGTGGGACCTAAGGACAATTTTCCAAAGAGCTTTTTTTTTCTTTTTCGTAGGTGTTTGATAGAGGGAACTGTAACTGCTAAGGTCTTACGGAAATACCATTGAAGACCAAATCAGTGTGGATCTACTGACTGTAATTCTCGAGAAGTAGTTCCTAACTTATGGTCGGTGGACAAGTGGTCCACGAAGCACATTTTTTTATTGGTTTGAAAGAAGGAACTGTAACTGCTCAGGACTTATCGTCCCGAAATCGAAGAGAAAAGGAAGATCGGAGCAGTTTAAAGATATTCACACAATAATTGAACATACATTTTGGGGGATCAATTTTTTGCCCCCATAGCGGATACCGCGAACAGACCGCGGATACCGCGAACAGACCGCGAATACCGCGAGCAGACCGCGAAAACCACGAACAGACCGCGAATACCGCGGTCAAACCGCGGACAAACCGCGGATGCCGCGAACAAACCGCGGATGCCGCGAACAAACCGCGGATACCGCGAATAAATCGTGGGTACCGCGAACAGACCGCGGATACCGCGAACAGACCGCGGACACCCCGAACAGACCGCGAATACCGCGGTCAAACCGCGAATACCGCGGTCAAACCGCGAATACCGCGGTCAAACCGCGAATACCGCGGTCAAACCGCCATTACCACCCATCAGTCAATGAATCCAGTGTAGGAGCATTGTTAAAAATTTAAACCACCTTTGGAACGCGATGAAATTTTGAGATTTTACTCGCACATCAGCCCGAATAGGAGATAACTTTACACAAGAAAATACACGTAGGTTATTACCGTCAGTCGATGAATCCGTCAGTCGATGAATCCAGTGTAGGAGCATTGTTAAAAATTTAAAACACCTTTGGAACGCGATGAAATTTTGAGATTTTACTCGCACATCAGCCCGAATAGGAGATAACTTTACACAAGAAAATACACGTAGGTATAGGATAGTGGTGAAAATGGCACATCCACTATGCAATACAATAGATGCAGGCATGTATTAGGTGCCTAGCTTACGTATTTTAAACGCATTTCAATATATTCAGTAGAAAACAGGAGAACAGTGAGTTCTCTTTCCAAATCCAATCAAGCATGTAGGTGCCTAGCTTACGTATTTTAAACGCATTTCAATATATTCAGTAGAAAACAGGAGAACAGTGAGTTCTCTTTCCAAATCCAATCAGCAATAAAATTCTTCGGCTGACCATCCAATACCACTGCTGGAAAGAGATGAGCTAGAAACAAAAGACCAATCCTCGTTTGACAAATCTATAAGGAAAACAAAACCACCAAGGAAACTCTCCTTAAGAGACTATAATAAAGAAAGACGGACATTTCAAAAAACCAAAAATGAAAATTCAAACGAAATCCGATAGCCACGAAGAATTTATAATTGAGTGAGAACAAAACAATGCTTTTACGACATAGCTTTAATAAAGAAAGACGGACATTTCAAATAACCAAAAATGAAAATTCAAACGAAATCCGATAGCCACGAAGAATTTATAATTGAGTGAGAACAAAACAATGCTTTTACGACATAGCTCTGATAAGATAATATACAACAATGCTTTCTACGAAAGTCTTTCGAGAGGGCAAAAACAACAAAACTCAACATTTCGCTGTCTTAGTTTCCAGAAATCACGTCTTAATCCATCTTCGTCTTGATGTGTCTGATATTTCTGGTTTTTCGCTTTGACGTTGAATGGGTGACAAAGCAGATAGCAATAAGAAGGGTGTGGGGATACGAAAGGATTAACAGTGGTGTGGGGAAGAAGGTCTAGCGAGCTACTGGTCTGAGAATTATATATTTTATTGGGGAACAAATTAGCAATTTTTCGAATATCAGCTATTTTATAGGACCCCAACTTTTAAGGAGAGAATTGCCACAATGGACCTTCTAATTGATTAATAAATAATAATTTGAAGGTATTTCTAGGTAGGTATTAACTCCTATTTGCTGTTTATCGGGAATGAATTATCTGGGACAAAATAGAAAGTGGTAAAATATACACATCCACCAACACATAGAATAACACGATGTCTTTTACTCATAGATCTTCACAAGTCCTTGTTGTTCTTTTCTCATTTGACGACTACACCACTGATATCTAAAACAATGCAAGGAAAAGGGTTATATACCTAAGATTGAATTACATTTGGAAGATATAATAACTTTCATATAAGTAAATCTATCATTAAGAAAGCTGTGGAATTACTTTGAATTTTAAATGTAAATTTAATCATACTCCTCATTTTCAAAGCGAAGCTTTATCTTATGGAAAAGAATGTATCAAAAATTATAAGTATTTCTTCGTCAGGGTTGCAGTCAACCTCAATGTACCTAACTTGAAACTTTCAGTCTAGAATACTTAGATCTATCTACCTAGACCTATTCGCCTTTCATCTTTTATTTAACCTGTCACTGTTTATTGTTTAGTTTAAAGAAAAGATTTCCAAAGCAGAGAAATTGGGTCACTTGAAACTTTCAGTCTAGAATACTTAGATCTATCTACCTACCTATTCGCCTTTCATCTTTTATTTAACCTGTCACTGTTTATTGTTTAGTTTAAAGAAAAGATTTCCAAAGCAGAGAAATTGGGTCAATTTTTTCAGTATTCAGTAAGAAAGAGAAAAAAAATGAGATCTTTCTTTTAATTAAACAGGAGTAAATTTTTTAGGGAAAAGAAGCAGTCGATCTAATGAAAATGTAAAACATACTAATTTACAAATAAAATATACTAATTAATATAATGGCTTTGTTTTGAAGGGTATGGAATGAAAATGCATAGCTAATTTCGTACAAAAGATACAAAAATAAATATCAACTCATTTAGCTTCGAGCAAGTAAGAACACCTTGAAACATTGATCAACAATGTAAATTAGATAAGATAAACTTGAGCAAGAAACAAGTGAATCTTTTCGTATTGTTCTAAGTTATTTTCTTTTTAAGGCGCTGAAATTTTCTTTTACAGTTGAAAGTGGCGTAGCTTAAAATTTATAACTTGCTTGGATTCCTGGGAATTTTCTTTCTAAAGATTCTTTTCTCATTCTGATTATTCAAACTACTATTGTTTGATTCAAGTTTATTTTACCAGAAGATAGGTAATAGAAAATAGTTGGTAATGATTAGATTAGTTGACTACCAACCTATCATGAACATTGTAATGTCTTCTATTCCATTATACCTACACGGTACTACGGCAAATCTCTGAAGTTATTGGCTTGTTCTTCAAGCTAAAAATTGGCAGGGTTGTTTAATTCATGACATTCATTTAAAAAGGTTCAAAAACCAAGCTCCAATTTGGTTATACCATCTACCCCTTCTAATAAAGATATTGGACCCACGTCTTTTGCACTGAATTAATTTTGTATTTTGTTTTAAAATGCCGAATAATTCCATGCAAAATTCTGCCAGAATGCCGGAGTTACATTTCAATATAGTGTGTAATTAATATGATGTGATTAATTTATGATTTTACTCCAAGGCATTGCTTTTAAAAGAAAATAATGTACTCATGTTTTATTTGTTTTGTCCTCGAAATGCTCACTCCACTTTAGTAAAGCTAAAAAAAACTTGATAAACTGCTCTCCCTCTTTCTTTGCCTATGTTTATTAATACCCAAGTACCTAATAAAAATAAGTTGCTCGATTACAATTTTAAACTCTTCCGTATGCAAGATATACTCGTAGATCTCAAACTTGAGAATTTCGAATCCTCGAAATGCTCACTCCACTTTAGTAAAGCTAAAAAAACTTGATAAACTGCTCTCCCTCTTTCTTTGCCTATGTTTATTAATACCCAAGTACCTACCTAATAAAAATAAGTTGCTCGATTACAATTTTAAACTCTTCCGTATGCAAGATATACTCGTAGATCTCAAACTTGAGAATTTCGACCAAATGGTCGTTCATTTTGGGCACGTAATTTATCAAAGGAAAAAGCTACAAGAGTAAACAAAAAATGTATAAATAAATTCTTTACTTTTTCACATTAAAATGAATGAAAGTTCTGTTTTTGTTTAATGGAATTATGTTATTTTTCTAACAAACAATATTCAAATAGGTATATTAAATTACCTATAGTAAAAAGTTCATTATTTTAAAAATAAAATAAATAAAAACTCAATTAACTTTTGGAAAAATGCTTCTGAGAGTAAAAATTAAATTAAATTTGGTAAATGTAGAATTGGCACATTAAAATGAATGAAAGTTCTGTTTTTGTTTAATGGAATTATGTTATTTTTCCAACAAACAATATTCAAATAGGTATATTAAATTACCTATAGTAAAAAGTTCATTATTTAAAAAATAAAATAAATAAAAACTCAATTAACTTTTGGAAAAATGCTTCTGAGAGTAAAAATTAAATTAAATTTGGTAAATGTAGAATTGTAGATTTTTTCTACATCATTTTCTACCTACCTATGTACATGTACAAGTATGTAGGTATAAGCAATTTTTTTCCATTATAGAAAAAATTGTTATTTATTAAAAAAAAATCCCAAGTAGATAGTGGATGAAACAATTGCACATCCACTAATAGAACAAGCTCTGACTTCTCTAAAAATTCGGTTCTTTTTTATTCGCAGAACCAATCTTAAGCAATCAAGGTTGTTAATAAATCAATGAGCTTTCATTCCTAAATAATTATTTATAAGTTCATAAGTTACTGTATCTACTGCTGATTTGGAGAGCATGTGTGTAAAACAATAGCTATCTACCTCTGATAATGTAGCCATGTCCAAACTGATAAACAAGCATCAATTATTAATCGCCTTTGAACGTAATTTTTCGGCCTTTAATAATACAAACTACCTGACAGTGTTAATGCTCAAGTTTTCGTGTTGTAAATTTTATTACTCCTTTTTTTGTTTAAATGGAACTCTAAATAAATGAAAATTTATGTGGCCTTAGGGACCATGGATGCACGCAATAAAAAATTGAATAAAGAAATAAATAATATTAAATGCCTCTCCTTTCATCAATGTTCACTGAAAAACTCCGGAGCTGTTTGTTTTGTAACACCATGTTTTACTTTACTTCATCTTATTGGCGTTTTGGTAATCCTGCAATTGGCGAGCTTAGGAAACTAGAACTGCCCTGTGGCAAATTGTAGATAATTACCGGGACGAACCCTTTGTTGTAGAATAAAGGCATGACTTTTGTAGATAATGAAAAACAAAGGAAATTCTTTGGAAATAGGTACCTGAAATTGTTTTGAAAAAAAGAAGCCATAATGTTAGGTGGCTCAGAAAGTTAGGTACCAGTACCTTTGTGTATGGATACCATCATACCATTATTTGTTAGGTACATACCATTACCATTATTTATTTGTTAGGTTTATATGAGGTGCGAAAATTTTTCGAAAACTTTCTGCAAAAGCGTTGTGGAGCTTCTGCCTTTATTTCCATGTTCCAGGTTTTTGATTACAATGAGAGCAATTATGATTTCTGTCAATACACTTCCCATGTTGTTAACATGTACCTATTGGCTCTGAGGTATGGCAGAGGGTAATTCGCTTATGATTTATTTTACCATAGGGGATTGTGGCAAGGTAGAAACTCTCGGATTTTTTTTTTTTTCATTTTGTTCCCAGGGTAGGTAGGTGTTATTTGAAAATGCTGAGTCAAAAATTGTTGGAAATCAAATTGTGTTGATAGTTTGTGTTTACAATTTTATTAGGCACCTACGACCTACACGTCTCTACCTACATTTTACCTATTACAAACAAGGTAATCGGAAGACCAATAATTAGATATTACGACCTACGGATTTACCAGAAACGCAAACTGGCTTCAGCTATCGACATGTAATAAGTGAAGCACATTGCATAATTAAAGTAAATTACAGGCGTTGTTAATTTTGTCTGGCATTACTATTAACCCAGAATCGGAACCCCCTATTACTAAACTCTCAATAATATTTTTCAAAGAATAATTAGGAAATTACCTCAAATGGAGTCAAATGACATTAGATCCAAAGGGTTAAAGTTCAACAACGGGCTAGAGTATTTTTTTTTCTTTGAGGTTTAATAAGATGTAAGAAAGGGGGGAAGAAAACTTCTGTTTTGACAGCAAACATCAATGTTCTGCATAAGGTTGAAAGTTCTGTCTATGCTTTTTCCAAGATAAGAAAGGTTCAAGACTGGGATGTAATAAATTTATGCGACTCGTCTCTTCTGTCTAGAGGGGACATGTTTCAAAGAATGTTTAATTGAAATTTGTCTGGCATTTTTTCTACAAAGATACCTAATAGTAATAATAATAATTCATTATGTGAGTTCAAGCACTATAGTTACTTACTTTTTGCATTCCCAAAAATGACAGTGATTATTTTATCAAACTTAGTGGTGTCGATGCAGAAATCAAAGGACATATAAATATCAAATTATATGTAGAAGCAATTTTTTCTGAATCCATCATAGATGATGACGTTGAATAAGAGATAATAATTATATTTGTGTCACTTGGAAAAGAGCAAGTACAAAATCTGTAATTAGAACAACTGAAAATTTAAAATAATGGTAAAAGTGAAGTTGACACTCCGTCACACCCTGAAGAGGAGCTACCACTCGTCAGGCAAGAGGCACAATATTTCATACTATATCAATGATGTAATACTCCTCAAACTTTGAACAGACTCTCCTTAATCTTATTAAACATTCATGAAAAACTCAACAGAAACTGGTGTAGCTCCTGTGAAAATATTTATGTCCCTAATAAAGCACACATGTTTCAAAACGATTGCCATCATCACGAGGATTCATTTTCGGGGAAAAAGGAAAAGAACGATGAGAGAAAAGAAGAAGAAAAAAATCCCATGCTCTTCGTATGATTATGATTTAAGAAGGGAAAAAATGTTGCATGAAAATGATGAAAAACTATCAAGAAAATATTTTTTCGCAGAAAAAGCGTTTCGAGAGAGAAATGGCAATAAAAATTCATGTAGAGGAAAGCGTGATGAGATCTGCAAGACGGAAAGATGATGAAGGAATTGAAGGAAAAGAGAGTGATAATCATGATAAGTAAAAATAAAATAAATGAAAAATTTCAGAACACAAAGAAGAAAAAGAACAAGCACGATGGAAAAATCGTCGCTCTGTTATAATAAAAAGAAAAGAAAATTAAATGGATTTTCTTCATTCGAAAAAAAAAACTTGGAAAAAAATTCAGACTGAAATTTGTAATCATCATAACGAATATGTACATGGTAAACGCACATGTGACAAATTGAAATTTATTCTTCATCCGACCAAAGAGAACAAGACTTAAAAAAGTTGAACATCCAGGCATAAACCACGTGTAACGTTGCTTAATTTCAATAATACATCGGGAAATGTCGCATTCAATATGCTATTTGCCTCTGGCTTCCACCTTGCAATGGGAAAAGAAATTAAAATTAACGTATCTCCCAGTATAAATAAATCAATAGCTAATATAGTTTTATTACAAAACCATTTATCCAAAAAAGTAAATCGAACTTAATTTCAATAATACATCGGGAAATATCGCATTCAATATGCTACATATTTGCCTCTGGCTTCCACCTTTCAATGGGAAAAGGAATTAAAATTAACGTATCTCCCAGTATAAATAAATCAATAGCTAATATAGTTTTATTACAAAACCATTTATCCAAAAAAGTAAATCGACAGAACGATAAAGTATCATTAAAGTGTATTACATTGGATTTATACTGGTAAACACTTTATAACAATACCCACACACAAAAAAAAGAGTAGAAAGAACTGGGTACATTGTTGATGGACAATGTAAAGAATACAACCAAATCTACATTAACGTAATTCTAGTAGCAAACGGTAATAATGACCAGAAAGTACCACAGCTGCAGTAGGTACTTATGAAATCAATACTCATGTAGAAAGAACTGGGTACATTGTTGATGGACAATGTAAAGAATACAACCAATTCTACATTAACGTAATTCTAGTAGCAAACGGTAATAATGACCAGAAAGTACCACAGCTGCAGTAGGTACTTATGAAATCAATACTCATCATCGTAGGTTACGGTAATTTCAACTGGTTCCCCATTATAATACTGGGTTTCCTACCAATATGCTAACAGAGGATGTTTGGGAAAGGCAGTGAAATCTATAGAACTTCTTACCTAATGTTTATTAGTTAGTGTACTACCACTATACTAACTCTCAAGTCTAGAATCGCATGTCATAGTCTATGTTGCCTCTGAGTATGTTTATTTTGGAGGTAGTATTCAAGCATACAATACATACCCAGGGGTAAATATAAACATAAGATAATTAGAAAATGTGACTTTTTTCTAGTGTTTACGCTTAGAAGACTCCCCAAATCTCAAGGGAAAGTTTTCCTTAGTAAGACCTTAGTGTCTATGTACCTATATCCAGCAATGGACGGTTCAACTTTGCTATAATTTAAAATAATAAAATGGTACACATTTCACTTCTGCTGAATCAGCCTGTACGTATATGATTATACGATGTACTTCATGTACGATATACTTATTTTGGAGGTAGTATTCAAGCATACAATACATACTCAGGGGTAAATATAAACATAAGATAATTAGAAAATGTGACTTTTTTCTAGTGTTTACGCTTAGAAGATTCCCCAAATCTCAAGGGAAAGTTTTCCTTAGTAAGACCTTAGTGTCTATGTACCTATACGTATATCCAGCAATGGACGGTTCAACTTTGCTATCATTTAAAATAATAAAATGGTACACATTTCACTTCTGCTGAATCAGCCTGTACGTATATGATTATACGATGTACTTCATGTACGATATAGTAATAGTTGACTTCTCACTTTTCCATTTACTTGAAACACGTGTTGAAATTGATTATTAATGTATTCTCCTAAATAATAACAATAATGTCGTACGATATGAAGTATGGTGTTCTGCTATGGTCTAGAAGTCTGGTGATGGTAATGTGCTCTATGAAATCATCGCTAGGATTTACTAGCCCTGTTCAATATTGTTGATGAGTAGGTATTCACAATGTTGGTTCTTGCACCTAGGAATCCTAGGATAGAAGGTATAAATGGACTTTGATGCTATTTCTAGCACGTAAATAATGATACTAGTCGTAAATCATAGCTCCTGATCCAAAATAGTTTGCAAATCGAAAGAAAACTAAATTAATTTATCTCCTACAAATGATTTGAAAAAAATTAAATTAAATTTGGTAAATGTAGAATTGTAGATTTTTTCTACATCATTTTCTACCTACCTATGTACATGTACAAGTATGTAGGTATAAGCAATTTTTTTCCATTATAGAAAAAATTGTTATTTATTAAAAAAAAATCCCAAGTAGATAGTGGATGAAACAATTGCACATCCACTAATAGAACAAGCTCTGACTTCTCTAAAAATTCGGTTCTTTTTTATTCGCAGAACCAATCTTAAGCAATCAAGGTTGTTAATAAATCAATGAGCTTTCATTCCTAAATAATTATTTATAAGTTCATAAGTTACTGTATCTACTGCTGATTTGGAGAGCATGTGTGTAAAACAATAGCTATCTACCTCTGATAATGTAGCCATGTCCAAACTGATAAACAAGCATCAATTATTAATCGCCTTTGAACGTAATTTTTCGGCCTTTAATAATACAAACTACCTGACAGTGTTAATGCTCAAGTTTTCGTGTTGTAAATTTTATTACTCCTTTTTTTGTTTAAATGGAACTCTAAATAAATGAAAATTTATGTGGCCTTAGGGACCATGGATGCACGCAATAAAAAATTGAATAAAGAAATAAATAATATTAAATGCCTCTCCTTTCATCAATGTTCACTGAAAAACTCCGGAGCTGTTTGTTTTGTAACACCATGTTTTACTTTACTTCATCTTATTGGCGTTTTGGTAATCATGCAATTGGCGAGCTTAGGAAACTAGAACTGCCCTAAGGCAAATTGTAGATAATTACCGGAACGAACCCTTTGTTGTAGAATAAAGGCATGACTTTTGTAGATAATGAAAAACAAAGGAAATTCTTTGGAAATACCTAAATTGTTTTGAAAAAAAAAGCCATAATGTTAGGTGGCTCAGAAAGTTAGGTACCAGTACCTTTGTGTATGGATACCATCATACCATTATTTGTTAGGTACCATTATTTATTTGTCAGGTTTATATGAGGTGCGAAATTTTTTCGAAAACTTTCTGCAAAAGCGTTGTGGAGCTTCTGCCTTTATTTCCATGTTCCAGGTTTTTGATTACAATGAGAGCAATTATGATTTCTGTCAATACACTTCCCATGTTGTTAACATGTATTGGCTCTGAGGTATGGCAGTGGGTAATTCGCTTATGATTTATTTTACCATAGGGGATTGTGGCAAGGTAGAAACTCTCGGATTTTTTTTTTTTTCATTTTGTTCCCAGGGTAGGTAGGTGTTATTTGAAAATGCTGAGTCAAAAATTGTTGGAAATCAAATTGTGTTGATAGTTTGTGTTTACAATTTTATTAGGCACCTACGACCTACACGTCTCTACCTACATTTTACCTATTACAAACAAGGTAATCGGAAGACCAATAATTAGATATTACGACCTACGGATTTACCAGAAACGCAAACTGGCTTCAGCTATCCATCTTACTCGAAAAGAATCTGGTCGTATGACTTAAGTATCACAATAAGGAAAATGTTGGATATATTACCTCTAGAAGTGAGTATCTTCAGCTATCGACATGTAATAAGTGAAGCACATTGCATAATTAAAGTAAATTACAGGCGTTGTTAATTTTGTCAGTGGCATTACTATTAACCAGAATCGGAACCCCCTATTACTAAACTCAATAATATTAATTTTTCAAAGAATAATTAGGAAATTACCTCAAATGGAGTCAAATGACATTAGATCCAAAGGGTTAAAGTTCAACAACGGGCTAGAGTATTTTTTTTTTGAGGTTTAATAAGATGTAAGAAAGGGGGGAAGAAAACTTCTGTTTTGACAGCAAACATCAATGTTCTGCATAAGGTTGAAAGTTCTGTCTATGCTTTTTCCAAGATAAGAAAGGTTCAAGACTGGGATGTAATAAATAAACTTTTTTTCTTTGAGGTTTAATAAGATGTAAGAAAGGGGGGAAGAAAACTTCTGTTTTGAAAGCAAACATCAATGTTCTGCATAAGGTTGAAAGTTCTGTCTATGCTTTTTCCAAGATAAGAAAGGTTCAAGACTGGGATGTAATAAATCCGTTTTTCTTTCCTCTCTGGTTGACAGGGTTGACAAAAAATCTTTCCTTTTGTGGCTGTTTCTTTCTCCTATTATAATTATTATTACCAAAGTGCTCTGAGTACTCTCATTTATTTATTGTATTAAGTGTAGAATAATTTCTGCATTCGTGAGGCCTAATGCTTAGGTTGAGTCATTACATGTTGGTAATCATGAGAAATCGGATATTCACGAAACATCCCTAGGGAACAACCCTGTACCTTTATGCCTCGGGATAGTATTCAAGACAATCTTACAAATGATTTTGAGAATTCTCTATTTGCTATATCTAACCCCACTTGATGACAGCCTTAATACATAAATATTATTTTACAAATAAACACAACTTAATATCTAACCTTTCACTTTATTAAAGATTTAACCCCACTTACCAACCTCAGTGGTGCAGTTGTTAACGCGTTGGACTTTGGATCTGGAGGTTGGTGGTTCGAGTCCAAGTCATGTCATGAAATTTATCTAGGTGAAATAATCGGGGAACGATGTTTGTGACAAGCATTTAAATATGCTTAACACAATTAAAATTCCTTTCTTATTTAACCCCACTTGATGACAGCCTTAATACATAAATATTATTTTACAAATAAACACAACTTAATATCTAACCTTTCACTTTATTAAAGATTGAGGATTTCCATAGGTGAAGGCATTTTCATTTATTATTCAGTAGGTACACGCGATCTGGTTATCCTCTCCCCACAAAGTCTTTGAAAACTGGAAATCAAATCCTTCTTCGACATTAATATCAGCAATTAATAAAATTAAAATGCAAACCGTACCGTAGAAATTTTCAAAGATTATTTTAAGAAAGGAAAGTTGAGAAATTCATTTGTGCTAATTATATTTAAGTAACTAACCAAAACCTCCGAATGTCTTGGAAACATCAAATAAGGAAACTATTCATTTAACATCAAAGTCTAAGGAAACTATACATTTGCCTCGAAGCATTCCTTTCAGTTCATAGTCATGTCATGAACATCTTATATCTCTGCGTCTGTTGTGTTTGAACCCAAGACATTTGAAGCCTTTGTTTCCTCGTGAACTTCTTCAAAGTTAGACTCAGACTTCACTTCCAAGCTCATCGCAAACTTGCCCTAGGTAGCATACATGTCTTGGAAGTTTGAACTTAATTTTTTTCTATGAAATCCGTGGAGTTTGTTTATTGTAATCATTATTACAACTGTAGAACTGCTGAATGTGCTTTCTCTTAGAGCACAGAACCTACCTGCCTACTCTGGTCAGTTCAAATAATCCAAGTAAGATTCCAAAATTGGGTAACAATTTACAAGTAAGGTAGGTAATTGAAGTCGGAATGTAAATAAAATACCAAATGTCTTCAGTACTATTATGGACAGGATAGGGTCAAAAATGTCAAGAGCTGACTTGAAGCAATGTGCTGCATTATTTCCCAGACGCAAATAATCTGTTTTTTATGTCCGGCATATTATGGACAGGATAGGGTCAAAAATGTCAAGAGCTGACTTGAAGCAATGTGCTGCATTATTTCCCAGACGCAAATAATCTGTTTTTAGGAAAATGTTTACCCTGTGTACTTAGTGTTGTTTCGTGTTTTGTTGAAATCAATAATCCACACCAAACAAAAGATAAGTCAACTGTAAACACGGAATAATTTCCGAACATCGTGTTGTTTCGTGTTTTGTTGAAATCAATAATCCACACCAAACAAAAGATAAGTCAACTGTAAACACGGAATAATTTCCGAACATCTAATGAGTGAACCAAAGGAGAAATGGAGATGTAATTTTTCTAATTTATGTGTGTAAGATTAATTCAAGTAAATAATCTTATGCATCTGAGAACAAACCAGGAAATTTGTCTTCGCTTTCTTCTTTTCTTTTTCCTTTTCTTTATCTTTTCGTTGAATTTCGTTTTTCTTTCCTCTCTGGTTGACAGGGTTGACAAAAAATCTTTCCTTTGGTGGCTGTTTCTTTCTCCTATTATAATTATTATTATCAAAGTGCTCTGAGTACTGTCATTTATTTATTGTATTAAGTGTAGAATAATTTCTGCATTCGTGAGGCCCAATGCTTAGGTTGAGTCATTACATGTTGGTAATCATGAGAAATCGGATATTCACGAAACATCCCTAGGGAACAACCCTGTACCTTTCTTGAACTTTCTGTGTCGGATTCCTTGTTATTCCTGCTCTCAGTTTATTTCAGGATGACTTGATTTGAATGTGACTTTAGGGCCTTTTTCTAAATCATTAATAATTTTGTTTATTAAAGACGTTCTCAAGTTTTGGGTGTTATACCCATGTTAATACATAGGGCATCTGTGTTTGTTATTTGAATTTTATTTAAATTACTTCTGTGTAAAGAAAGAAGATTTATTACGTGTAAAAGAAAAAGAAGCAAAAGCATGGAGCTTCTATTTTGGAAAATTATTTTCAATCTTCAGGAATGCACCTATTTAACCCATCAGAATGAAGGACAGTTGGCAGTCTGCAGTCTAGTAGAAAAAACCACATCAATCCAATTCTTGATGTGGACATCAGGTTATGTTATACGTTGTTCAATGGGATTCTGCTACTAAAAGTTCATGGCATCCAATCTTCAGGAATGCACCTATTTAACCCATCAGAATGAAGGACAGTTGGCAGTCTAGTAGACAAAACCACATCAATCCAATTCTTGATGTGGACATCAGGTTATGTTATACGTTGTTCAATGGGATTCTGCTACTAAAAGTTCATGGCATGTCTGTTCCCTTACTTGTCTGTCACCAACGCCGAGGCTTTATGGCGATGTAAATGATCCCCTTTCAGCAGCACTTCAAAGTACACGGTTCATCGAATGTTCTACATCGATTCTGAACCTAACCTGAATAACATCGATATAAAAACAATTTTTGTCCTCAAAACTGATCACATTCTAGAAATTTGAAAGTTTACAAAATGAAGTATTGAAAACCGAGTGTTTGCTTGAATGCTTCTCTAAATGTTCACAATAATGGAACTAAGGAACGTGTTCAAGGTGACATTGTTATTGCATTTTGTCCTCAAAACTGATCACATTCTAGAAATTTGAAAGTTTACAAAATGAAGGATTGAAAACCGAGTGTTTGCTTGAATGCTTCTCTAAATGTTCACAATAATGGAACAAAGGAACGTGTTCAAGGTGACATTGTTATTGCCTTGGGCTTCACAACCTTTTGCTGTTGTTCTTCTACGTTGAATTTTGGTTTATAAACAGTTTCTTTGGATGGCTGAACATTGAAAGAAGGTTTAACAACTGTTTCTTTAACTTCCTGGACGGAGAAGACAGGTTTCTGTACGACATTCGTGGTTGTTTGGACTACAATATTTGGTTTTTCAACCACTGTTGGGACTGGTTCTACAACATATTGTGGTTTATTGACTTTCTGTACAACTTCTTCTACGTGAAATTCTGGTTTCTTGATGTACTCAGCTACCTCTTCAACCACGAAGCTTGGTTTGACAACTTGTTATTGCAATTCCAACTTTTGAAGAGATCATTATTTTTCCCTGATTATTGCTTTACTTTTTATTCTAGGTGGAAAATCATATTTCCAATAAGAAATTTGATCATAGATGAGTGACTTTGTATATCAGTGTATGGAATTTACAATGGAGAGAATAAATGGAAGAGAAGAATGGGTGTTCCCATTAGGATGAAAATAACGGTGGAATGTTGGTAAAGCTGAGAGGTATTTTCTGCCGAAAAGAGAGGATATATGTGTGTTCATCGAACAAGATTTTCTCTTCATTTAGTTTGAATATTTTGAGGTATTGAAAAATTTAAAATACTGTGAGTTTGAGAATTTCAATCTCTGACTAAACTCTGAACAGAATACCTAAGGGCTACTTAATCCCAACACCCTGAAACTCAATGACACCCACAATGTTTTCATTAGGCTCCGCTTTCTTTTTCCCGGAATAATTATTCAAATTCATTACATTATCTGCGTGTTATAAGCCATCATACCAACATATTGTGTAATTATGGCATACACAAAATCCACTGAATAGGTACAGACTAGTGACAATCACACATTACATTATCTGCGTGTTATAAGCCATCATACCAACATATTGTGTAATTATGGCATACACAAAATCCACTGAATAGGTACAGACTATATTGACAGCCAAACATTGTCAGAAACAGTTTATATTTTGGAAATTACTCTGGGAAACATTTTCTGCATTATTGTTGTAGAATTTCCATTTTGTTTTTCGGGGATGAGAAATTTTCGAAAATTTCATTATTACATTTGACAAGTAACAAAATTTGAATGTTCTGTAGTTAACAGGTTTTAACATAGGACTCGTCATATTTACTGATGGTGCTCCTGCTAGGAAAAGTTACAAAATACTTATTCCTACTTCAATGAAAGATTTAAGCTTCGGGGCGTTCATCCCTTGATGGATATTTTGTTCCTTTAGAAAATTATTTACCTACTTTTGACTCCCACATAACACCGTATCAAGTAAGTATGCATATTGTTGTAAACAATCAGGATGCAAAATGCATACGTCCTCATGGCCAAGTTCAAGAACACACGTGGAAATATGAAGGTAAACAAATCTATATACATGGAGGCTTTCAAGACCTTCATTCACGACAGACAACTGCAGAACTTCATTGACCTTATGGAAAATAGCCTATCTACTACATCCATCAGTCCAAAGTTTTATCAAACAAATTTGGAATCGTAATACAAGAACAAAGATAAAATTGTCAAAATAAAAATTACCAAACTGAAATTGTTATCACTAATGTCTTAGGTTTCAGATCGGTTAATTTTGATAATATTTTTGACGTTTTTTTTTTTTTTTTTTTTTTAATTTGATACAAAGTTCAAAATTCCCCCTAGAGATTACCTTCCACTCACCGCTGCGCTGGTCAAAACAACTACAAAGCCATACAAAATTTCAATGGCCTTTTTTTATTTGTTTCAACAATTGCAATAAATAGTCCACTCGTAAAATAAATGGAAAATAAATATCAAATATTTACCTTATCAAATATGATAGGAAAAACTACCTAACAACATTTGATAGGTATAGACGAGGGATACCTCGATAATATCCTACATGTAAATAAAAATTGTCCCTTGTTGTAAAATATTATAAAAAGTTTTGTAGGTGTATCCGATAAATCAAAGTGTTGTCCTACCTACTTCTGTGTCAAATTAAAAACTATAAGGTTAAAAAAATAGCTTAGCCAGCCTAGTTGGCTTGGAGAGAAGCGCGTCTACCTTGTAAGCGCTCACAGGTTCAATTCCCCCGACTTTAGAAATTAAGTTCCCTCTATTAAACCTCTTTTAAAAAGTATCTTAGACCACCCAGGGAAATCATCATTGATTTGAGGATATCCTGTGGGTGGGTAACCGGCATTGAAGGGTCTGGGATGAGCGATGGCAATGCTGACTAAAGCTATGACGACCTGGAACACAAGAAATAGAATGGATAAGAATTGACTGTAAGGGATCATCAAATCCAGGATAAAAGTGACCAAATTGAAACTATTCATTAAAAATACTATTTTTTTTATGTTTTTATTGAGTAACCAAGTTTATTTTTCGTTTGCAATTCTTACTTACCAATGAGGTGAATTGAAGTTGGGAAACCATGTTGTCAGTTTGGTGAGTGACAAGAGAGTATGACTTCTTAAGACAATGTTAGTGGATTAATATTGGTAACATAGAATACTGAAGGGATAGTAAAAGAGTAAAAAAAAAGAGAAAAAAAAATGGAAGGAGGAGGAAAATAAAAAAAAAATCCTGAAAACCTCAGGGATTTCAAACTTGAACGAATCTCTGTCAATATTTTAGTAATTAATATTGCACTAAATGACGTTCATCCTATCCCAATGTGTATTCAGTTGTTGAAAAATATTAATCACTGCTCTAACCTAACCAAAGGCAGGTAGATTGCTGTGGTCATTTATTGATTGATATTGGGAACTTGATAGATTTATTTGATATAATGCTGTCTTTATCGTGTTTGTCTAGGGTCACAGGCAGGTAGATTGCTGTGGTCATTTATTGATTGATATTGGGAACTTGATAGATTTATTTGATATAATGCTGTCTTTATCGTGTTTGTGTTTTTTTCTATGAAATCCGTGGAATTTGTTTATTGTAATCATTATTACAACTGTAGAACTGCTGAATGTGCTTTCTCTTAGAGCACAGAACCTACCTGCCTACTCTGGTCAGATCTCGACTTAATTGAATGTTGTTGTTTATCATTCTGTGAAGTCTCATTAGGGTTTAAATTGCATTGGTAGTCTCCCTTCCTTTTAGCTTCTCAGGTAGTAAACCTTTGGAATGAAAGATTCTCTGGATACTCACTTCTAGAGGTAATATATCCAACATTTTCCTTATTGTGATACTTAAGTCATACGACCAGATTCTTTTCGAGTAAGATGGAAATTCCATCTTAATATTACTTGAATAATTCTACTTGGAAACTAGGCATTTTTCAAAACCACGTGAAGTAGGTAGCATCATGCTAAAATGATCTCACCCAGGGAATCATTAGAACAATAACACTTCACAAAATGAATCCCTTCAGAAGTCTGAACAAAATAGGTCCTCTTTGATGTAATAATTATCAACTTGATCCTGCACTTTATTGAGGCAGTATTGACGGAATGTAGTGAATTGCTCCTCAAATTTTGCTGAGGAACATTAGGCGACAATGAACTGAAATCTAAACTATGGTGGCGAATAAACTTTACTCTTTCCTTAGATTTAGACTGAAACAATGGTGGGGCTGTTGCTTACATAATTATTTTGTTTACTTTTGTGAAAGTTTTCTTCGTGTTATCTAATGAAAGCTGTGATAAGTGACATAACAAAATTTCTCGACGGGTACAACTAAAATAATAAAGGTCTGAAAATGTCATGAAAAGTACTTTTTTGTTAATGTCCATGCCAGAATAAATATTGAAAAAGCATTTATAGGTACATATCAGCATATTATCTTTATCTACAGATCATAGTCCCTGACTACTAACAGAAGTCTTATTAGGTACTTCATACAAATGCAAAGAAAGTTTACAAAATTACAAATAAGATCTTAATATTCTACAATGGTCCCACTCTAGACGCGTGAAAATTTTCTCGACTTAATTGAATGTTGTTGTTTATCATTCTGTGAAGTCTCATTAGGGTTTAAATTGCATTGGTAATCTCCCTTCCTTTTAGCTTCTCAGGTAGTAAACCTTTGGAATGAGAGATTCTCTGGATACTCACTTCTAGAGGTAATATATCCAACATTTTCCTTATTGTGATACTTAAGTCATACGACCAGATTCTTTTCGAGTAAGATGGAAATTCCATCTTAATATTACTTGAATAATTCTACTTGGAAACTAGGCATTTTTCAAAACCACGTGAAGTAGGTAGCATCATGCTAAAATGATCTCACCCAGGGAATCATTAGAACAATAACACTTCACAAAATGAATCCCTTCAGAAGTCTGAACAAAATAGGTCCTCTTTGATGTAATAATTATCAACTTGATCCTGCACTTTATTGAGGCAGTATTGACGGAATGTAGTGAATTGCTCCTCAAATTTTGCTGAGGAACATTAGGCGACAATGAACTGAAATCTAAACTATGGTGGCAAATAAACTTTACTCTTTCCTTAGATTTAGACTGAAACAATGGTGGGGCTGTTGCTTACATAATTATTTTGTTTACTTTTGTGAAAGTTTTCTTCGTGTTATCTAATGAAAGCTGTGATAAGTGACATAACAAAATTTCTCGACGGGTACAACTAAAATAATAAAGGTCTGAAAATGTCATGAAAAGTACTTTTTTGTTAATGTCCATGCCAGAATAAATATTGAAAAAGCATTTATAGGTACATATCAGCATATTATCTTTATCTACAGATCATAGTCCCTGACTACTAACAGAAGTCTTATTAGGTACTTCATACAAATGCAAAGAAAGTTTACAAAATTACAAATAAGATCTTAATATTCTACAATGGTCCCACTCTAGACGCGTGAAAATTAATATGCATGTATTTAAAAGCAGACGAAATCCATTGACGGAAAAATGAAGTTGGTAGAGGGATGGAGAGGAAACAGCGACAATTTTTCGCAGAAATTTTCTCACTTGGAAAAATCAAAAGGGGTTGCGTTGTGAGAATGAAAAACCCGAAGACAGGAGGAGAAGAAGTAGAAGAGAAGAAGAGGAGGATGTTCATAAAATTGAGTGTGGCATGTTTCTGCTAAGATTAGGAAGATGCCTAGGCAAATGATGTGAGATATAATAAGATAAGTTCACATGAGCGCGCTTCAGAGAAAAGTTTTATTGCCAGTTTCCCAAAAATAGGAACGAATGAGTTGAGGAACCTCACTCTTTATCCAGTCGAACACATTTGCCAGAAATATGTAAATTTTCAACGCTATACACTTATACCTTTCATTGAAGATGGATGGGGAGGTGACAAGATGACGCTAGTTGTTTTAAAATGTTCGAGGTCGTTTTTCTTCTTCTTCCTCCTCCTCCTCCTCCTCCTTCCTCTGTCTCTTTGGGTGCCTTTGGATTACCTAATCTTTGGATATGTCATTGGAGGAAATGGATCTACTAAAAATGGAAAAGAATCGTTAGATATCAATTGGATTTGTTCTCTTGTCAATTTTCCACTGTATCACAGCGTGTCCACTCTATAATATGAATGAAAACCTCAAGCACCTCAATCATATTAATTTTCCGAACCAAAGTCACGCTAATCATTTTAAGGTTTTTTTTTTTTATTTTCCTCTATTTATGATGGAAATCCTACGTATACTGGCTGGGTGATATATGATGATACATTAAAGTGTGATGTTATTGTTATACTTGGTGAATCGTGTACCTAGGTAAAATATAGGTATATAGGTAGAAAGAATGATCAAAGTACTATACCTACCTACATACTTGTATTATCTACCTAGAATCCTAGGTATTTTTTACATTTTTGAACAAGATCTTCTTAAAGATACAGTAATATTACAAGACAAGATAATTAGGTATGCTCGAAAATAAAACTTTCAAATCATTTGTAGGAGATAAATTAATTTAGTTTTCTTTCGATTTGCAAACTATTTTGGATCAGGAGCTATGATTTACGACTAGTATCATTATTTACGTGCTAGAAATAGCATCAAAGTCCATTTATACCTTCTATCCTAGGATTCCTAGGTGCAAGAACCAACATTGTGAATACCTACTCATCAACAATATTGAACAGGGCTAGTAAATTCTAGCGATGATTTCATAGAGCACATTACCATCACCAGACTTCTAGACCATAGCAGAACACCATACTTCATATCGTACGACATTATTGTTATTATTTAGGAGAATACATTAATAATCAATTTCAACACGTGTTTCAAGTAAATGGAAAAGTGAGAAGTCAACTATTACTATATCGTACATGAAGTACATCGTATAATCATATACGTACAGGCTGATTCAGCAGAAGTGAAATGTGTACCATTTTATTATTTTAAATGATAGCAAAGTTGAACCGTCCATTGCTGGATATAGGTACATAGACACTAAGGTCTTACTAAGGAAAACTTTCCCTTGAGATTTGGGGAGTCTTCTAAGCGTAAACACTAGAAAAAAGTCACATTTTCTAATTATCTTATGTTTATATTTACCCCTGAGTATGTATTGTATGCTTGAATACTACCTCCAAAATAAGCATACTCAGAGGCAACATAGACTATGACATGCGATTCTAGACTTGAGAGTTAGTATAGTGGTAGTACACTAACTAATAAACATTAGGTAAGAAGTTCTATAGATTTCACTGCCTTTCCCAAACATCCTCTGTTAGCATATTGGTAGGAAACCCAGTATTATAATGGGGAACCAGTTGAAATTACCGTAACCTACGATGATGAGTATTGATTCCTCCTCCCTCCATTTTTTTTCTCTTTTTTTTACTCTTTTACTATCCCTTCAGTATTCTATGTTACCAATATTAATCCACTAACAACTTCAACAGAATAGAATCTAGCTTATCATGGCATTCATTTTATCAGCAGATAATTCATAGTTTGGCCGGTATTAGCATGTTTCATATACTTATCTGACTTCATAACATTGGTATGCCATAATTAGGAATCGTAACCCGTATCAGTCTTCAGTATGTAACTTACTGAAGTAGATATCTAAAGATGGAAATTTATACAACCCGATAAATACTCAAATCAATGATGATTTCCCTGGGTGGTCTAAGATACTTTTTAAAAGAGGTTTAATAGAGGGAACTTAATTTCTAAAGTCGGGGGAATCGAACCCGTGAGCGCTTACAAGGTAGACGCGCTACTCTCCAAGCCAACTAGGCTGGCTAAGCTATTTTTTTAACCTCATAGTTTTTAATTTGACACAGAAGTAGGTAGGACAACACTTTGATTTATCGGATACACCTACAAAACTTTTTATAATATTTTACAACAAGGGACAATTTTTATTTACATGTAGGATATTATCGAGGTATCCCTCGTCTATACCTATCAAATGTTGTTAGGTAGTTTTTCCTATCATATTTGATAAGGTAAATATTTGATATTTATTTTCCATTTATTTTACGAGTGGACTATTTATTGCAATTGTTGAAACAAATAAAAAAAGGCCATTGAAATTTTGTATGGCTTTGTAGTTGTTTTGACCAGCGCAGCGGTGAGTGGAAGGTAATCTCTAGGGGGAATTTTGAACTTTGTATCAAGTAAATCAAGTAACTGTAGCGAATAATAAAGGTCTGAAATGTCATGAAAAGCACTTTTTTGTTAATGTCCATGCCAGAATAAATATTGAAAAAGTATTTATAGGTACATATCAGCATATCTTTATCTACAGATCATAGTCCCTGACTACTAACAGAAGTCTTATTACTTCATACAAATGCAAAGAAAGTTTACAAAATTACAAATAAGATCTTAATATTCTACAATGGTCCCACTCTAGACGCGTGAAAATTAATATGCATGTATTTAAAAGCAGACGAAATCCATTGACGGAAAAATGAAGTTGGTAGAGGGATGGAGAGGAAACAGCGACAATTTTTCGCAGAAATTTTCTCACTTGGAAAAATCAAAAGGGGTTGCGTTGTGAGAATGAAAAACCCGAAGACAGGAGGAGAAGAAGTAGAAGAGAAGAAGAGGAGGATGTTCATAAAATTGAGTGTGGCATGTTTCTGCTAAGATTAGGAAGATGCCTAGGCAAATGATGTGAGATATAATAAGATAAGTTCACATGAGCGCGCTTCAGAGAAAAGTTTTATTGCCAGTTTCCCAAAAATAGGAACGAATGAGTTGAGGAACCTCACTCTTTATCCAGTCGAACACATTTGCCAGAAATATGTAAATTTTCAACGCTATACACTTATACCTTTCATTGAAGATGGATGGGGAGGTGACAAGATGACGCTAGTTGTTTTAAAATGTTCGAGGTCGTTTTTCTTCTTCTTCTTCTTCTTCTTCTTCCTCCTCCTCCTCCTCCTTCCTCTGTCTCTTTGGGTGCCTTTGGATTACCTATATAATCTTTGGATATGTCATTGGAGGAAATGGATCTACTAAAAATGGAAAAGCATCGTTAGATCTCAATTGGATTTGTTCTCTTGTCAATTTTCCACTGTATCACAGCGTGTCCACTCTATAATATGAATGAAAACCTCAAGCACCTCAATCATATTAATTTTCCGAACCAAAGTCACGCTAATCATTTTAAGGTTTTTTTTTTTTATTTTCCTCTATTTATGATGGAAATCCTACGTATACTGGCTGGGTGATATATGATGATACATTAAAGTGTGATGTTATTGTTATACTTGGTGAATCGTGTAGGTAAAATATATAGGTAGAAAGAATGATCAAAGTACTATACCTACCTACATACTTGTATTATCTACCTAGAATCCTAGATATTTTTTACATTTTTGAACAAGATCTTCTTAAAGATATAGTAATATTACAAGACAAGATAATTAGGTATGCTCGAAAATAAAATTTTCAAATCATTTGTAGGAGATAAATTAATTCAGTTTTCTTTCGATTTGCAAACTATTTTGGATCAGGAGCTATGATTTACGGGTAGTATCATTATTTACGTGCTAGAAATAGCATCAAAGTCCATTTATAGGTACTAACTTCTATCCTAGGATTCCTAGGTGCAAGAACCAACATTGTGAATACCTACTCATCAACAATATTGAACAGGGCTAGGA
>NW_007379527.1:0-36108 GCF_000475195.1 Diaphorina citri
TTTTTTTTTTTTTTTTTTTTTTTTTTTTTTTTTTGTACCTACTAGATATTATATGAGGTTTGTTTACAGTGGTACGGAAGTCACAAGCGCGCACACAGGTTGAGGACGAGGGGCATCCACTCGTCTTGTATTAATTTCTTGCAATTTTGTTTTTATATCTTGTATTTTTTATTGTACAATAGGACTAACCCGTCAAATAAACTAAAAAAAAAAAATGTAGCCAAAACCAAATGTCAGCCCAAAACAATCACTTTAATTAGGGCTGATTGAGAGCTGACGAAAAACGCTGACCCCGTCTGTACACGGGAAAAGGCGAAGAAAAAGAAAATTAACTAAAATCTAATAGCACAATTTCATTCTACTTCGTATCTCCTATGGACTCAATTTAATAAGGAAGTAACATAGGTCTTGGACAGTTTGATTTGGGATTTTAAAAAACAATCACTCGTCCTCCTAATCTAAAACCTTTTCCATTAGGTTTCATTCATCCATCATTATCATTTTTATTACCACCATCATTATCTTCCCATTCATTAGGATCTGTCAACAGAGATCTGGGACACGTCTTGGGTTCAAGGGTCGCTACAAAATGACAAAAGCGAAGAACTGTATCAGTATCCCACCCCAAAAAAGATTAGAAATCAATTTTGTACCCCGCCTTCAAATTTGTGTGCTCCTCCTTCACGTAGTACCTACCTTTCTTTCCCCTCATTGCACTCCTCTTTCTCTAATATTACTTCTGCTTCACTGCATTGGCGGCGTGCCAGCTACCTTTCTTTCCCCTCATTGCACTCCTCTTTCTCTAATATTACTTCTGCTTCACTGCATTGGCGGCGTGCCAGCTACCTTTCTTTCCCCTCATTGCACTCCTCTTTCTCTAATATTACTTCTGCTTCACTGCATTGGCGGCGTGCCAGCTACCTTTCTTTCCCCTCATTGCACTCCTCTTTCTCTAATATTACTTCTGCTTCACTGCATTGGCGGCGTGCCATCAATTTATTTTTAAAGCATTGCAAGGTAGGTGGCACGCCGCCAATGCAGTGAAGCAGAAGTAATATTAGAGGAAAGTGGAGTGCAATGAGGGGAAAGAAAGGTAGGTACTACGTGAAGTAGGAGGACACAAATTATGAAGTGAATAAAAGGCGGGGTACAAAATTGATTTCTAATCTTTTTTGGGGTGGGATGGATTTTTGTTTATTTTTTGTGGGCACTTGATTTAGTTTGGGAGGAACGACTTGGCGGGGTCTTTTTTATGCCACGAAGTGGTCTGAATTTTAATAAATATTTAGGATCTCCCATCTAGAATTTATTCGCGTAACAATTAGCATTGTACCAGGATTAAGTATTGTAGGGCTTTTTTTTCTTTTTTGATTCAATCAATAGGTATTTTATTTCAGTCTAGTTTACTTGTTTATTTTTTATTATTGTTTATTCTTTTTATTTTATATTTGTAAATTTTAATCCAATAAATGAATGACCTGGTCGATTCAGCTTGCGCTGCCAAGACCCTTTGTTTATGGTCAAGATAATAATAATAATAATAATAGGTAGGTGCTCTTTATTCACACTTTAAATTCTATGGATCACCTATCTTGGGACCCTAAATAGGGTCATTGCATAGATATGTAAAAATTACCTAGGTATGTAAAATAAGAACCCTATTTAACATACCTACATACTGAGGTTGGTATGTAAAAATTACCTATGTAAAATAAGAACCCTAGGTATTTAACATCATTGCATACTGAGATTACTGAGCAATAATGGGCATTCTGGTTCTAATAATTCTCCCATAAGTATGTAGGTTTTATAAGGGCATTAAATAATGTAAGACGAACTTATCACAATATGCACAATTCAACCAAACATATTTTCACACAAAGGTGTTATCCATACATACTGGTTACCAGGGCCGGAGCCTCCAAGCCTGCTCACAGGACAAACATTTCAAAATGATCCCGTTGTCCCGGGCCTTAGTGTTGTAGGTTTAAATTCGTATGAGCTTAACCCAACTTTTAGGGCTGTTTGCCCCTACACCTCAGCCTCGGAGTGGGCTTTTTGTGTACAAAATTGGGCAAAAAACAAGAAAAAAAGAGGTGTAGACTCAGCTAGGCCCTAAGCGTTCTTGAAGACTGTAGACTGTAGACAAACAAATCTGTAGGCCCGGGCCTAAGAAATATTGGCTTCTGTGTGAAGACAGGAATGTAGCCGAAATGCATAGCAACATATCATATTTCAGCATAAGTGCATACATATACAGTCGAACCTGGATATAAGAGAATCCTGGTTATAAGAGAAATTTTCTGGGCCCTTCATTTTGAGCCAAAAACCTGGATCTAAGAGAAGAAAAAACCTCGATATAAGAGAAACTGGAAATCTGGATATAAGAGAAATACTTTTCTTCCTATAGGATAAGGAAAGTAAAAAGGGTGGTCCCCTGGATTCTCTGATATCTTGTCTCATTCTGGCTTTTCAGTCTCATTCTGGCAACCGCAATAAAAGTCATCTGAAATTAATAATCTTGGCATCCTCCTGTTTTTCTGTGTTGGGTTTCTTGTGGGTACGTAAGATATAAATTTGGTTTATTGGTGTGAATGGTGAAAACATATGAGGCTTTATTCAAGCAAAGTGGCTTTATATCCCGGTCAGGTTGGGCTGGGCCGCACCAATTCCCTAAGGATCACCAAAGTTAAGCACCGTTGCACATGGTTGGTATCCGGATGGGTGACATTCATGTCGCTGTATCCTGTCCATCTTTTCTCTTCACTTTCAGGACGATAAGACCCTAGCATCAGTTACAGTCCTCTCTATCAAACCTCTTGGAAGGAAAAAAGTATCCAAGTAGGTGACATTCTGTTGGCAAAATGGGGGCAACTTACCAGTAATGAGATCCGGGGTGAGTTTGGGCGTGAGAAACAGGGACGAGCAGTTCCACCGGCGGTCCTGGAACAGGGTGGTGCACGTGTTGGCGGCCAAATAGGCGGCCTTGGTCACATGCGGCATAATTTCCGTCCAGCCTTTGCAGATCTTTGTCTGGCCTTTGGAGAAGCCATACTCCATGCGTGCGCGCCGACAGTCGTTCGGAGAGGTCCAGTTGAGATTGGTGGACCCTTGGAGGCCTCTGGAACAGGAAAGGGGTAACGGTTGGATTTTATTGAGCGAACGAAGTGAGGTGGAAGTTTTCAGTTTACTCAGATTTAGATATAACTACCTAGTTAAAACTCGTGTTTTTTTTTTTTTTTTTTTTTTTTTTTTTTTTTTTTTAAGGTTAAAAGGTATTCTATTCTGTTCTCTTATATCCAGGTTCGACTGTATTGCAGCATAAGTCGATAACATTAGCAGTTACTTAACATGCACTCATCTCGGTAGGAGCTGCTGGACCAGAACCGGCATAGAAAAAAATAGTCAAGTAAGCTATTGAAAGAAACATGGCAGAAAAAAAAATAGTTATTAGGTACCTAGCTATGACTGGGCAGAAGAAAGTCTAAGCTTCAGAAATTCATACTATCTATGTATGTACCTGCATACATAATTTAATCAGAAAGTGGCCTCTGGGAGTATGTTTTTCTTACCGCGAATAGCTGGCTAAACCTGCCTTCCATCTGGATCTGGCATATGTTAACTTTTGAATTGAGATAAGCCCCTAGTGGTTTAGGGAACAAAGGATAGATTGGGTCTTTAGTCTTTAGCCATCAAGTAACCAAGTTGGATTTTGGTGATCTAGAATCTTACAATTCGGGGGACAATTATTAAGGTCTGGCTGCGGGAATTTAAACAGGAAGAATGCCAGCTGAAATTTCCCTTGCTAAAGAAATAGCAAAGGTTGAGTGCGAAGGACATTGACTATTCCACTCGTAAAAATGTTGTAGCCAAAACCAAATGTCAACCTAAATAGGGCTGGTTGAGTGGCTGACTGGCTGATGAAAAACGCCGACCCCGTCTGAACACGGGAAAAAGGGAGTAAGAAGAAGAAAACAGAGAGGTATTTTATGTACTCCTTACAAAGATCATTCATGTACTTCTTCTTACAAAGGTATGACAAAGCGTTCATCCAAGTGTAACAGCAGAAACCCCCTTTTAAAATCTCCCTAATGATTCTTCGCTTCATCAACCACCTCAAGAACCTAATGCATCGTACAAACGACATCTCAACTGATTTAAATTCCCATAAATCACCACAGACACTACAACCCACCGCTAAAGCATACACTGTAATTTGTTTGAATAAGAAGTAGAAGAAGAAGAAATGAGAAGAAAAAGAACGAAAGAAGAGGTAGTCGAGGAAAATAAAGAATAAGAAACAAGGATGAGGGGGAAGAAGAAGAAGAGGAATGATGAGAAACAAGAGGAAGAAATGGAAGAGGAAGAAGAAGGAGGAAAACTTAAGAATACAAAAGAGGAAGAAGAATATTAAGAGGAAGGAGAGGGACAAGAATTAGAAGAGAAGGAGAAAAAGTAGAGGAAGAAAAAGACTCAAAGAAAGAAAAGAATGATAAAAAGATCATAATAAAAATGTTACCTACTAATCAACTTACTCAAAATGTGACAAAAAAGAAAAATAGATGATTAAAAAATGATGAAAGATGACAACACATTCCCTCCTTGCCTTGTCCCGGTTTCGTGAAGGTTCAAAACCTTCAGAAGGTTGAAGGTTGTGAAAGTCGACAAGGAACATGAAAAATGCATTTCCTATTGAAATAAATATTTACCTTATTATGTTGCATGATGAGGGCTGAACCAGCTAGTATCCAAGATATTATGCCATTCCTCTAGGCATACTTGTATTGTGAAAGAGATCAACCCTAATTTTTTAGACCAAGACAGATTTGTGAAGTGGCAAGTTCTACAGGGTGACATGGTAAGGTTGATGGTCCGAGTCCAGATCAAGTCGTAAAATTTATCGAGGATGTATATATTATAAGCTATTAAGTGAGGAACGAGAACAATATTTCTGACAAACATTCGTGATTTTCAATCAGCAATTATATTAATCAACACATATTTTAAGCAACATTGTGAAAGTCGTACATCATTGTGCCTTTACTATAATTTAAGGGGGTAATATTCTTGTTTTTATGCAACTGTATATATATTTGTAGATCGTACCACCCTGTATAAACGTCAGGGCTAAATAGCCTCCCCATTTCTCTTCTCATCCACACACAAAAGATATAAATTTATAATAACAGAACCCGAGATATAGACAGAACAAACCTACTCTTATTTCCCATTGTTTAGAGAGCTCTCAAAAGTCTCTAATATTCTAAAGAGGTCTCTCTCTTTCTTTCTCTCTCTCTCTCTCTCTCTCTCTCTTCATATTTGTCTACCGCCTTTGTTACCACAAAATCAAGAAGAGGGACGGTTTTGGTTTGTCTGGTTTTTGTGGAGAATCGGTTTTGGTTTGTCTGGTTTTTGTGGAGAATTGGTTTTGGTTTGTCTGGTTTTTGTGGAGAATTGGTTGTGGTTTGTCTGGTTTTTGTGGAGAATTGGTTTTGGTTTGTCTGGTTTTTGTGGAGAATCGGTTTTGGTTTGTCTGGTTTTTGTGGAGAATCGGTTTTGGTTTGTCTGGTTTTTGTGGAGAATTGGTTTTGGTTTGTCTGGTTTTTGTGGAGAATCGGTTTTGGTTTGTCTGGTTTTTGTGGAGAATTGGTTTTGGTTTGTCTGGTTTTTGTGGAGAATCGGTTTTGGTTTGTCTGGTTTTTGTGGAGAATCGGTTTTGGTTTGTCTGGTTTTTGTGGAGAATTGGTTGTGGTTTGTCTGGTTTTTGTGGAGAATCGGTTGTGGTTTGTCTGGTTTTTGTGGAGAATCGGTTTTGGTTTGTCTGGTTTTTGTGGAGAATTGGTTTTGGTTTGTCTGGTTTTTGTGGAGAATCGGTTGTGGTGGTGCAGATCTTTAGGAATTTCAAATCTCAAAATATTACTCAAATAAAAGAAGATAAAACAAAGATGAGATGAAACCTCAATGGGGATTCGAATCCTTGCCTTTCCATATACCAGGCAGAGCAACTTAACCACTAATTTCATCTTGAGTTAAAGGTAGGTAACTGACCACTGACTTAGGCGTTCTCTACCACCTAGCCCTTGGACTTCTTGGAGCTTTTAAGCCAAGTCATGGAATTTTATCCTCATTTATTTGAGGATTTGACCACATAATAATGGAGCTCTAAGAGGTATAGATGGTAGAGAACGCCTCCGGCATTATCCTCGTGCAGTGGTTACCTTCCACTGAAGAGTCTATTTATTATATTTTATGTGGCCAAAATGTGAAATAAAGAGGAATGGAATTCCCTGATTAGGTGATTAGGCTGCCCTGCTGTTTGACAGCCGACCACTACACCACCGAGGTAGTGGTAAGACGAATCTCTGGGAAACCCTCTCCCTACGTCCAACAACCATCAATGAAATTCCCTCCCTTGACTGGGATTGAACCCGCGCCCTCCATTTTCCCAGGCAAGCATCTTGACCACCGAGGCAGTGGGAAATATTGAAATGCGTGGTAGATAAATATTAATCTCTAGAAACACCTCTGCCCTCTGTCCATCATCTTAACACCTAGACTCCTAGCTCTTAGTGCAAAACCAATAATTACTATTGAGAGGTGCGTCATAATACGTTTCCTTCCCCGCAAGATATAGACGGTTGGGAAACGATGGAGCCTATCGACAGTTTTGATAACTTTGGTCAAGCTCAGATGGTGTAATGATTATGGATCTGTAGAACTTTTTTTTCAAGAGGTTTGGTAGGGGGAACTCTAACTGTTCAAGGTCTTACTGTCCCGAAATCGAAGAATAAAATAGAATATACCTTGTTTATCCTGCTCGAATGAGACTAAAATGTTTCTTTACCCCAGGGCGAAGACAGAAGGACAACAGGATAGGAGGAAGCCAGCCGTTCTGAGAGCAAACATTATGCGTTCAGGTCTTAGATAAAATCCGTCCCGGGTGGGAATAGAACCCGCGGCCTAACGCTTACGAGTCGGACGTGCTACCAACCAAGCTGACTGGGCTGGCGAACAATATAATGAAGGAATAAACTATGGTCGATAGGCAGTATCGTTTCCTAAGCGCCCATAAGGAGAGGTGTCATTGGGTTGTGCCACATCAGATTTAATCCCTGGAACTTGAATCACGTTATATCGGGTGGGCCCAACCCATGGCAAGAGAATAGAGAGGTTTTTATGGTCAATTTCTTCATCTTTCATTTTCCTCTTAAAAAAAAAAAAAAAAAAAAAAACAGTCAAAAATTAGCACTGAGCTAGAATTTTGAAAGAGATCAATCCCCGCAAGAAACAAAGTATTTTTTGACATTTTCTTCTGGCCCTAACTTACCTATGAAAGTGAGAAAATAATTTCCACTCTGTATTAAACCGATTACAAAACTAGGTATTCCGATATTTTGAAACAATTGTGGAACAGCATGTAAAATAGGAAGCAAAATAAATCTTCCAAAGATGACAAAATAACCAACGAGGTGAAGATTTTGTTGAGGATAAGTATCGGATTCTGGATGATGGACAAATATAAACATGATCAATGGATGAAGAGGTAGCAGGAGATCTTGACAGCCTTTAGCAACATTGAATGTAAGTACCTAACATGTGTCATACGGAGCCTCTTGAGAATAAAATTCTACATTACCCTTATTATGTGTTATGTGAAATATCTACTTCTCGAGCAAATAATTAGAGTCAAACTTTAGTTCCAGTTGCAAATACCGCCTCTAGCTGCTGTTTATACCTAATACCCTATAGGTACATTGCTTCACAAGACTGAAATTAATCATGCAATTCCATGAATAAAACGGAAATATGATCAATCCAACCCAGAATCCAATCAGTATGTAGTATAATCATTTAGATAATTTGAATGTACGTACCTACTCCTAATACCATAGGTACTAAAGGTTTCCATGAACACTTGACTACTTTTGTCTTTCAAAGTTTGGTGGCAGTATAATCACGCCTTGATGCGATTTTATTTTTATAATTAATATGAATTTAAACCCAATAAAGAATCGTTTATTATTATTTATCTTAGTTTGATGTTTTGCTGTTTTGATTTGTAACTTTCAAGAAGAGGTAGGATTTCTGTTAAATTTTCATTATTTCATTTCGCCCAGGTTTGTTTTCTGTGGCAAGAGGACCACTTTTTATTAAATTTACTCTAGTATGTTCCTATCTGTTTAAAATATAATAAATTACTTAATAATCCTTTCATGTACCTACCTACAAATGTGATTATTTCAAGCAAAACACTCCTAGAGAGTGAGGACGCTCTTTCCCTTCAGGACGTAACTACACCTACACCCCCTCACTCAATGAATCTGTCATAATCATAATCATAATAAACCTCTTTAAAAGAAGGAAAACAAAAATTATAGTCTCCAAGCTATAGTATCTTTTATTGGCTCTATGAGATAAATAGGTCAAGGTAAAATATTAGGACCAAAAGTCCAATCCGTATGGACGAGTGACCAGAGTGACCACATTTGGTACCCGGCCATTCTTCAAGTACCACTGCCCTACTTTGGGGTACGCTTTGAATTAGTACTTTACTTCTCACTCGATAATAACTAGGTGCTCTTCCAACCAACCTCTCCAACACCTCTCTCTCTCTCTCTCTCTCTCTCTCTCTCTCTCTCTCTCTCTCTCTCTCTCTCTCTCATTTGTGCAAGTTTTGAAACTCGTTCAAGAGGAACAGGTAGAGAGAGAGAGAGAGAGACGTTTGTAATTTGCTTGAGAGTCATTAATTAATATCCATCTACTTGAATCGAAAACAACTTTGAAGAGAGAGAGAGAGAGAGAGAGAGAGGGAAAGAGAGAAAGAGAGAGGTTTTGCAAGTACAAATCTATAATATTCTTGGTAAATGTACTTTTAATGTAGTTTTTCGTATTGAACTTCATGCTCTCTCTCTCTCTCTCTCTCTCTCTCTCTCTCTCTCTCTCTCTCTCTCTCTCGATGTTTCCTGTGACCGAAATGAGTGGAACATTTTTATTTCGTTGCATTAAAGTCGGACAAACTGTTCGAGATAACGCTTATACAGGTCGCCTGTTCGATTACCAAACGGGGCCAATTTTATTCTGAACGGGTAAGGATTGTTCTCGGAAAGGCTGGCTTTCGCCTACCTTGTCTCCCTCCTCTCTTCGAGTCTGTAAGACCTTAGCAGTTTCAGTTCGCTCTATCAAAAGAAGGAAAACAAAAATTATAGTCTCCAAGCTATAGCATCTTTTATTGGCTCTATGAGATAAATAGGTCAAGGTAAAATATTTAGGACCAAAAGTCCAATCCGTATGGACGAGTGACCAGAGTGACCACATTTGGTACCCGGCCATTCTTCAAGTACCACTGCCCTACTTTGGGGTACGCTTTGAATTAGTACTTTACTTCTCACTCGATAATAACTAGGTGCTCTTCCAACCAACCTCTCCAACACCTCTCTCTCTCTCTCTCTCTCTCTCTCTCTCTCTCTCTCGCTTGCCTTGTCCCGGTTTCGTGAAGGTTCAAAACCTTCAGAAGGTTGAAGGTTGTGAAAGTCGACAAGGAACATGAAAAATGCATTTCCTATTGAAATAAATATTTACCTTATTATGTTGCATGATGAGGGCTGAACCAGCTAGTATCCAAGATATTATGCCATTCCTCTAGGCATACTTGTATTGTGAAAGAGATCAACCCTAATTTTTTAGACCAAGACAGATTTGTGAAGTGGCAAGTTCTACAGGGTGACATGGTAAGGTTGATGGTCCGAGTCCAGATCAAGTCGTAAAATTTATCGAGGATGTATATATTATAAGCTATTAAGTGAGGAACGAGAACAATATTTCTGACAAACATTCGTGATTTTCAATCAGCAATTATATTA
The DNA here is from genome assembly GCF_000475195.1 of Diaphorina citri. Lineage (NCBI taxonomy): Eukaryota > Metazoa > Arthropoda > Insecta > Hemiptera > Psyllidae > Diaphorina > Diaphorina citri. The sequence continues at coordinate 9,861 of NW_007379527.1, forward strand.
ATCAACACATATTTTAAGCAACATTGTGAAAGTCGTACATCATTGTGCCTTTACTATAATTTAAGGGGGTAATATTCTTGTTTTTATGCAACTGTATATATATTTGTAGATCGTACCACCCTGTATAAACGTCAGGGCTAAATAGCCTCCCCATTTCTCTTCTCATCCACACACAAAAGATATAAATTTATAATAACAGAACCCGAGATATAGACAGAACAAACCTTGAGTTCAGTATAAAAGGGAATAACAATTGATTAGGCAGGTAGTTAACTCATAACTAGATTTACTAGATTAGTTAAATCAATGTGATCAATAAACAATTAGTTAAATCAATAGATTAGTTAATCATATACATGGGTTAACTAATTCAGCTAATGTATTGAAAACTGACACACCAATAGGTACGGGTAGTCTGAGCTATTGGAGAGTATTGATAATGTGTCAGTGTCACATCCACCACTAAAACTTGGAAAACTTAGGAGGGAAATTTGGCACATCCACTAACACACAAACAAATAAAAATTTTGATCTTTGTTCGTATACCTACAGTCTGTCAATTTCCGCTACTAAAAGACCCCTGGCTCCCGTTTATAAAAATCTTCACACTTTGCAAAATTTTAGAAACACAACCATGGACACGGACAGGTAATAATCTAGTAATGTTTCCCCTCCACCTACTCGTACCAGAAAGTTTATTAGGTTAATTTAATTTAATTTAAGACTCGCCAAACTTCGGCCCAACCGGTGTCATCTAGAGAAAACCAGTTTGTCAAGCCCAAGATGCAAATTCAACCAATTTCACCGAATGACCCGAATGCGGCACCGTTTGACGGACAATTATCAACCGAATCGATGAATTGATTGAGAACTGTGCGACGGACGTCAAAAAACCGAGTCCCCTAGAATCCGTTAGGAATCGAAACCCCATATTAATTTAAAATAATAAACACAAAATAATAAATGAATAAAATAGTAATAAAAAGCTTGCTTTTTATAATCAAGGCTTTTTTTTCTTGTGGAGAGGGGGAAATCTTCAAAAAGACGCCCATTGCAAAAACTTTTGCAATGGGGAATGTGGGATTGATGTCCGGATACCGGGACATCGAGACCCACTAACACCCAACCTCTCCCTCTTCCCATTAGGACCCTGGAACCAGATATATTGGACATTACTTCAGGGCCCTAAAACACAAACAAGAAAATATATAATCAAGGCTAACCCATCATTTTCGCTATCAACATAAATTAAATTCCGAAATTCAAGACAATAGGACAATGGAAGAGGCTCCGAAAGGTTTTGCTGAATTTTATTTTAATTAAACAATAGTAGCGAAGACTTGTAGCCAAAATATCTCTTGGTAGAATTGGATCTATCCAAAACTGATGCTAAAATATGGGCCCGCAACGCGACGACTAAAATAACTGCCTATTTGATATGCCGCTTTGGGTTGGGTTTTGTGGGCTTTTTTTTTACCAAATTGTTTTTGACCATGTAAAGATTGGAGGGCTTAAGGGTTTCAGGTCCACTAGATATTATGTGAATACCACAGAGCCTAATCAGTGGACATCGTAAATCAGACTTCTTCTTCTCCTCCTCCTTCTTTTTTCCTTCTTCTTCTTCTTCTCTCTTTTTCTTCATTCTTCTTTTTCTTTTTCTTCTTCTGGTTAATATTGGATATAGGTTCTTACTACTGATGGTGATGGTTCATTGTACGATTTGTACGGACTGTCTGTTCTATTCTTTTTGAACACAACTTTGTAGTAGCCTTAAGAACATCAGTAACATCACCGACCGTGGCTAATTTTATATTTATTGTTTTAAATGTTAATAATGATTGGGAGCCAGACTAGTTAGCTTGGAAGGTAGCACGTCTACTTTTTGAGCGCTAGGTCGCGGGTTCGATTCACGCCCGGGGCAAATTTTATCCTGAACACATAAGGTTCGTTCTTGGAACGGCTTTCGGGACAATGAGCAGTTACAGTTTTCTCTATCAAACCTCTTTAAAAAAAATCTTATAATCCTTCAAACACTTCAAAATCCCCTTTTGCAGATCTTCACAGATTTTGCAGAATTCGCAGAAAATCCATCCTTCTATTAAGGAATAAAATTGTTAGGTATTCTGTTCTAAATTTCTGATCTAACGGCGGTTTTGTTGCGCATACCTACCAACTATTAAAAACAAAAGCTGGTTCAAGTGGTTCAGGTTTTTTCCCGATCACGTTTTTTTCCCCGACACAGATGTTGTGCCGAGGACTGATTCTGATAGAATGAGACCCGAACTGTTCCGAAATAATCCGAGGCGAGCTCGGCGACTCCTCCCACCTTTCTTTTCTCTTCTCTTCTTGTTCTTGTACTCAACTCAATAGTGGAATAGGTACATTACTCATTACTCATAGGATTCTATCTAAAGAATAAAGATACCTATTTACTCATGATTACTTTTTTACTCACGGATATCAGACTAGTTAGCTTGAGAGGTAGCACGTCTACCTTATGAGCGCTAGGTCGCGGGTTCGATTCACGCCCGGGGCAAATTTTATCCTGAACACATAGGGTTCGTTCTTGGAACGGCTTTCGGGACGATAAGCAGTTGCAGTTCTCTCTATCAAAACTCTTGAAAAAAAAATCTTATAATCCTTCAAACACTTCAAAATCCCCTTTTGCAGATCTTCACAGATTTTGCAGAATTCGCAGAAAATTCATCCTATAATCCTCCTTGAATCCTTTATGTTTCCCTTTATCCGATTAGCATCTTTGTTTACATTACCATCTGTATCATTGAGTAATATGTCATTGCATAAACTACTCGTACAAACAGACAGACACATGAACAATATGACGGACAATAGAACAGACAAACAAAAGAAGATGACACGGAAAGAGATGATGAACATGAAGAAGATAACAAAAATGAAGAGGATACAAACAAAAACAAGTGCAAGAACAACAACAGCAAAAATATCTGGCATTGTTTCTTTTCCGAACAAAAACAAGTCAGGAACAAACAAAACCACGACACAAAGACAAAAAAACCTCAAATGGAAATCAATTTGTTCCGAACAAGGAACAGTGGGATAGTAGAGTGCCTATTGTGGTACTATGTATGTGTAGACAGAGTGTGTGTAAAACATGTACAGTAGCTAGCAGAGATGCTGTTGGAACTTTGGGGGGCCTCTAATAAAACAAGGTGTCTAGTGCAAGAACAACAGCAAAAAATATCTGGCATTGTTTCTTTTTGGAACAAAAACAAGTCAGGAACAAACAAAACCAAGACACAAAGACAAAAAACCTCAAATGGAAATCAATTTGTTCCGAACAAGGAACAGTGGGATGTTGGATGGTAGAGTGCCTATTGTGGTACTATGAGTAGACAGAGTGTGTGTAAAACATGTACAGTAGCTAGCAGAGATGCTGTTGGAACTTTGGGGGGCCTCTAATAAAACAAGGTGTCTAGGGGGCCTCTAACAAAACTGTCTGATGGGTATTTCCAAAGTTGTTTTGATCCATCTCGGGTCTATTTCAGCGAACGCCCGCTCCCCCTTGGTTTCGATCCTGTGCTGGATTCTCTTCATGGTTCCCAATTTCAAGGCTGTTTTTGGCCTATCTTTCAAGGGGACACTCCTCCTGCTCCTTCTTCTTCTTCTTCTTCTTCTTCTTCTTCTTCTTCTTCTTCTTCTTCTTCTTCTTCTTCTTCTTCTCCTTCTCCTCCTCCTTCTCTTTTGTCTTCTTTTCCTCTTCCTCCTTCCTCTTTCCCTAGGGCTCTAATCCCCCTTTTTGTCTGTAGTCCATCTTTGTCTCTGAAGACACCGTCATCATCTCACAAACGCCCTGTTGTGTGTGTCTATGTAGTTCTTTATTTTCCCATACGTCATCGGTCATCTCCTATCTTCACAAACGCCCTGTGGTATCTTCTTCTCTACACCGAATTCTCTCTGTCCATTATGTTTTCTTTTTCTAGGACGTTTTGTTTTCTAGGACGCTGGGAAATATCTTCCAGACATGTCTTGTGATATTGTTTGTCTCGTCCCATGAATAGTCTCGTTTCGCCGTGAGACTTCTTGTCTCGTGTTCCGACAAATGAAGCCGACAATCCACAGTCCAGTTAGTCTGTATATACTCTTAAATTAGTATTATAAAATGTGTATTAGATAAAACTTATTGATGTAATGAAGAATTTGTAATAGGTACATGGTACATAGAACGTAGTTCTGTAGAGCTGAAATGGAAAAAAAAAAAAAAAATATTTTATAATCTAAGTCAGTATGTAGTAAGCTGTTTTTGATAGAAGGATCTGTAACAAGTATAACAACGGAGGTCTTATCTGTATCATCTGTAACAAGTGTAACAACGGAGGTCTTATCTGTAACATCTGTAACAAGTGTAACAACGGAGGTCTTATCTGTAACATCTGTAACAACGGGGGTCTTATCTGTATCATCTGTAACAAGTGTAACAACGGAGGTCTTATCTGTAACATCTGTAACAAGTGTAACAACGGAGGTCTTATCTGTATCATCCGTAACAAGAGTAACAACGGAGGTCTTATCTGTAACATCTGTAACAAGTGTAACAACGGAGGTCTTATCTGTAACATCTGTAACAAGTGTAACAACGGAGGTCTTATCTGTAACATCTGTAACAAGTGTAACAACGGAGGTCTTATCATCCCGAAATCTAAGAGAGGAGGAACACAGGATAGGAGAAGCGGCCTTCCTAGAACAAACCTTATCTGTTTAGGGCGGGAATCGAACCCGAGATCTACAGCTTACTGACTATAGTGCCTACCATGGTGATCACTGATCAGTTTTGTTCTAACTTAGTTAAACTATCACTTGGATCTTTGTTCAATTTAGGCATTTATTTGAGAGCTCCCTGAGACAATTCGCAAGTAAAGGGAAATGATGTTTCCCATGTCCAATATCATTAGTTTCAAAACAACCAGATCCGCATACAAGGTCGGCTTTTGAGTGAAAACTTCACATCAAAAGATCCGCGTCTTTCAATTAAGATCCTCAATAAAAAATAAATAACTGCAATGGGCTCCTCAATAAAAATAAGAACGATAATAACAATCACAATAAAAATCACAAAGATTTCCTTTAGTCCTTTTCTCGTTAGGAAATTGAGATTATTAAGGGAATGTCATAAGGGTTCGCTAACAAGGCTTTTGACTATAGTTTCAACTAAGGTCGCGGCAATTTAAGATCTTTTACGATAGTTTTCGGGGGTCTTTTTTGCGCTTGTTCGTTTCTCATTTGCCGCCTTTGGGTTCAAACCTTTGTGTAATAAGAGTGCCGAATTTAATGATCCAGAGAATTTTAAGGGATTTTTTGGGGCTTGACAGAAATGAATCCCCTTACTTGTGTTATAGCCTCAGAGGAAGAAGTTACCAGGGGTTTAGTTATTAATTCAAGTCCTTGTAGCCTTGTATATCTCCAAGAGGTTTAGAAATTATAGTCCTTGTCCTTGAATTGTTCCTTGCAAAAAGAAGAATAAAATTCAAGTTTGAAGTGTCTTTGAACTTTTTGACTATATCGAAATGGGTAAAGATGTAAAGACTGATAAAATTTTAATACGAGTATTATACATAAAAAAATGTACCTAAATTAGTATAGGTTTTGCAGTGGTAAATAAGTATTAGGTATGTCTATTTTATACCTATTAGGCAAAGATCTAGGTATTTCTCAATTTCAAAATTCAAAGGATTCTAAACCCTCTCCTCCAGAGCCCTCTTTTATCTTACCGAATTCTCTTTGTCCATTATACGTTTTGTTTTCTAGGACGCTGGGAAATATCTTCCAGACATGTCTTGTGATATTGTTTGTCTCGTCCCATGAATAGTCTCGTTTCGCGAAGGGAGAGAGAGGGAGGGAGAGAGAGATACCTCTGGCAAAACAGAAATGCACCATGACTGACGAAATTTGACAAATTAGAAAAATAAAATTAATGATGAAACAAACAAGTGAAAAATTGAAAAGAAAATTAGAAGAAAAAGGAAATGTTTCTAGTAGGTACATAGGTAATTATTAGGTACCTAGTAATTAGTTATACCTACACTTCCAAATTTCCTGATAGAGTATTCTATTCTCACCCAAATCCCAAAATACATGTAGGACTGTAGGTACCAAGTTCAAAGTCACTTGGCCCAGTACAAGTGACTCAAAAGTTGCTGGATTTGACCCATGCAAAACAGAGTTCTTAAGTCAAATTTAATAATAATAACCTCTGGTATTTTAGCAATTTTTCTGTCCTCAGCGTAGTATCAGGCTAAGAGGATTAAACCGCCACTATTTTGACAGCTTTATTTCGGACTAATTCAGAATTAAGAAGACTCTGATATCTTCTTCAGAATTAAAGAGATTAAAATATTTGAACGCAGAAAAATTTCACAAATAAGTAGGTAGGTATGTATCTAAGTCTGTCCATTATGTTTTCTTTTTCTAGGACGTTTTGTTTTCTAGGACGCTGGGAAATATCTTCCAGACATGTCTTGTGATATTGTTTGTCTCGTCCCATGAATAGTCTCGTTTCGCCGTGAGACTTCTTGTCTCGTGTTCCGACAAATGAAGCCGACAATCCACAGTCCAGTTAGATAAGTCTGTACTCTTCAGTTAGTATTATAAAATGTTTAACAGATAAATCTTATTGATGTACTGAAGAATTTGTAGGTAGGTACATAGTATGTAGTTCTGTAGAGCTGAAATGAAAACAAAAAAAAATATTTTATCTAAGTCAGTATGTAGGTAGTAAGCTGTTTTGATAGAAGGATCTGTAACAAGTGTAACAACGGAGGTCTTATCTGTAACAAGTGTAACAACGGAGGTCTTATCTGTAACATCTGTAACAAGTATAACAACGGAGGTCTTATCTGTAACAAGTGTAACAACGGAGGTCTTATCTGTAACAAGTATAACAACGGAGGTCTTATCTGTAACAAGTGTAACAACGGAGGTCTTATCTGTAACATCTGTAACAAGTGTAACAACGGAGGTCTTATCTGTAACAAGTGTAACAACGGAGGTCTTATCTGTAACATCTGTAACAAGTGTAACAACGGAGGTCTTATCTGTATCATCTGTAACAAGTGTAACAACGGAGGTCTCATCATCCCGAAATCTAAGAGAGGAGGAACACAGGATAGGAGAGTAGCGGCCTTCCTAGAACGAACATTATCTGTTTAGGGCGGGAATCGAACCTGAGATCTACAGCTTACTGACTACCTATGGTAGGTACCTACTCGTACCTACAATAGTGATCACTGATCAGTTTTGTTATAACTTAGTTAAAATATTACTTGGATCTTTGTCCAATTTAGGCATTTATTTGAGAGTTCCCTGAGACAATTCGCAAAAATCGCAAAGACCAAGCACAAGTCCTCACGATGGTTGACTGCGGTTCAGGACGAGCCAGCCAATTTAACATGGCTAGAGCTAGAGGACCATCACCCCGGTGTATAGCAGATACAAAAAGACATCTTTTCTTTATTCTGCTATCGCCATTCTGCGAAAGCTAAAGCCGCTACAACAACAACAATTCGCAAATAAGGGGAAATGATGTTTCCCATGTCCAATATCATTAGTTTCAGAACAATCAGATCCGCATACAAGGTCGGCTTTTGAGTGAAAACTTCACATCAAAAGATCCGCGTCTTTCAATTAAGATCCTCAATAAAAAATAAATAACTGCAATGGGCTGGCTCCTCAATAAAAATAAGAACGATAATAACAATCACAATAAAAATCACAAAGATTTCCTTTAGTCCTTTTCTCGTTAGGAAACTGAGATTATTAAGGGAATGTCATAAGGGTTCGCTAACAAGGCCTTTGACTATAGATATTAAGCTCGCGGCAATTTAAGATCTTTTACGATAGTTTTCGGGGGTCTTTTTTGCGCTTGTTCGTTTCTCATTTGCCGCCTTTGGGTTCAAACCTTTGTGTAATACGAGTGCCGAATTTAATGATCCAGAGAATTTTAAGGGATTTTTTGGGGCTTGACAGAAAGGAATCCTCTTACTTGTGTTATAGCCTCAGAGGAAGAAGTTACCAGGGGTTTAGTTATTAATTCAAGTCCTTGTATCTCCAAGAGGTTTAGAAATAAAATTATAGTCCTTGTCCTTGAATTGTTCCTTGCAAAAAGAAGAATGAAATTCAAGTTTCAAGTGTCTTTGAACTTTTTGACTATATCGAAATGGGTAAAGATGTAAAGACTGATAAAATTTTAATACGAGTATTATACATAAAAATGTACCTAAATTAGTATAGAGGTTTTGCAGTGGTAAATAAGTAAGTATAGGTATCTATTTTATATACCTATTAGGCAAAGATCTAGGTATTTCTCAATTTCAAAATTCAAAGGATTCTAAACCCTCTCCTCCAGAGCCCTCTTTTATCTTTTATTCAGGGCTGTGATAAACATCTCCTCAATATATCTATGTAAAATTCCATGTAAAATATATAATATGTTCTCAATATTTCTATGTAAAATTCCATCCATGTACAACCTTAACCTCCACGTTTATTTATTACGTTTTGGGTAGCTTATATGAGGCATTCTGTGGCGTTTTTATGTTGTTTTATATATGTAAAATTCCATGTAAAATATATAATATGTTCTCCATATTTCTATGTAAAATTCCATGTACAACCTTAACCTCCACGTTTATTTATTACGTTTTGGGTAGCTTATATGAGGCATTCTGTGGCGTTTTTATGTTGTTTTATTGTTCGGATTTTTATGTTCACATTCTGTTAATACTCTACCGTAATTGTCGTCATCTCTCAACACGTTGGTTTTAGATTTACGATGCTTTTAGCAGTGTGTTTGAAATTTTATGTCTCTCCAGAGAGGCGAGGTTTTGGTTTTTATTGATTAACTCATTGAAGTGATTGAGGTGATTTCTTGAGGTTGTGGGACTGGTATAATGAGCAAGGTTTTATCCCATTAATTAGGGTGTTTTTATTCTAATCCATGTTGAAGATAATTACCCAATTAAAATCACAATCATTAATTTTAACTAGTTCACTAATCCCAGTCACTAATTTATTTACAGTCTTATGATTAAATAATGCTAATCTTAATATGGCTCTTATGAGGATTAATCATAATCTAGCCATGGGCTGTGGGTTGCTAACACCTCTAGAGCAGTGATGTTAAGGAAGGTCGAGCGGAGTTTGTATTTAGATGGGTGACTATCACGTAGTTCTCAGTGACTTTTAGCGTCTTTGGATTGACCTAAGCCTAACCTAACCTTTTTAATAAAAAGGTGAATGAACTAACTGTAAAACTCAGTCAGGAAATGATCCGAATGAAATACCACAGACCAAATGAGGTTGGAAAATACTCAAAATAAGGAGAGAAAAAGAAAAAAAAGTCCATTTTTTCATGTGTTGAACATTGGTCTTATTATTACTTTCTATTTTTTCTTGCTCTTCTTCTTCTTCTTCTTCCTCTTCCTCTTCTTCATTTCCATATCCTTCTCCTCCCTTTTTCATTCATCTTGGTCATCCTCCTTTTCTTCTCCTTCCTCGTCTTCTTCTTTCTTCGTTTTCGTTTTCTCATTGTTGTTGTTGTTCTTGTTGTTGTTTTGGTTATTCTTCTTCAGGTTTATTTCTTTCTTCTTCTATAGTTTTTTTTTTGCTCGCACGTGTGAACTTGGCGATCAAGACTTGCCAGCCGGTTTTTATAAGCTCCGCTGAATGGTTCTGAGTTTTTTTTTACTAGTAAATTCCTGAGTGACATAAGCCCATGATTTACGGCCAAACCCAATAGTATCAGAGCTTCGTTCGAAAAAGTTCCAGCTTCAAAAAAGGTAGGTGTGTGTAGCTAATATTCTACAGCGACAGTACCCAAGACCCAAGAGTACCTATATTATACCTAGTTGTTACCTAAGTCTGTATTGTTATGTATTACCTATTTATTTATTTTTTTTTATTTTTTTTACCTATATCTACCTATAAATTTAAAAGTTACGAATGAGATTTTTCCCTAATTTTTTTCACGTAGAGCTGCCGTTGGTCCTTTTGCCTGATGTAAAAATTCCAACGAAATTAAAATCAAATGGAAAAGAGAAAATTATAGCGAAATAAAAATGAAATAGAAAAGAGAACAAAGAAAATTCCACAACGTCTCTATTTGCCATTTCACTTTAGAAAATTAAAAGAAAAACAAGGAAAAAGAAAGAGAGAAAAAGGAAGAAAGAAATTAATTAAAAGAATTCTCCTCTCTTCCAATATTTTCCGAGGTATCATTCATTATGAAGAAAATGACAAGTGGGTTTAATATCTCCACTGTTATTCTTGAGAAACTTGTACTAGTAAATTCCTGAGTGACATAAGCCCATGATTTACGGCCAAACCCAATAGTATCAGAGCTTCATTCGAAAAAGTTCCAGCTTCGAAAAAGGTAGGTGTGTGTAGCTAATATTCTACAGCGACAGTACCCAAGAGTACCTATATTATACCTAATTGTTACCTAAGTCTGTATTATTATGTATTACCTATATCTACCTATAAATTTAAAAGTTACGAATTATTATGTACCTATATCTACCTATAAATTTAAAAGTTACGAATGAGATTTTTCCCTAATTTTTTTCACGTAGAGCTGCCGCTGGTCCTTTTGCCTGATGTAAAAATTCCAACGAAATTAGAATCAAATGGAAAAGAGAAAAATTATAGCGAAATAAAAATGAAATAGAAAAGAGAACAAAGAAAATTCCACAACGTCTCTATTCGCCATTTCACTTTAGAAAATTAAAAGAAAAACAAGGAAAAGGAAAGAGAGAAAAAGGAAGAAAGAAATTAATTAAAAGAATTCTCTTCTCTTCCAATATTTTCCGAGGTATCATTCATTATGAAGAAAATGACAAGTGGGTTTAATATCTCCACTGTTATTCTTGAGAAACTTGTCTGGCTGTCTGGAAGAAATATAAGTCAGAACGAGAAGAGGAAGAAGAAGGAGGAGAAAAAGAAGAAGAATCTAGGACGAGAACAAAATAATAGAGGAGAAGGAGGAGGAAGAGAAAAGGAAGGAGGAAGAAGAAGGAGGAGAAAAAGAAGAAGAATCTAGGACGAGAACAAAATAATAGAGGAGAAGGAGGAGGAAGAGAAAAGGAAGGAAAAAAGAAATAGAAGGGGAAAGAAGGTGAATAAGAATAAGGAAGAAAAACAGAAAAGGATTGAAAAATAAGTAAAAATGAAAGCCGTACAAACAATGCAATTTGTAAAGGTAAGTTAAGTAGAAGAAAAACAGAAAAGGATTGAAAAATAAGTAAAAATGAAAGCCGTACAAACAATGCAATTTGTAAAGGTAAGTTAAGTAGGTAAGAAATGGGAAGGTCTTATACCTTCCTATTTAGCCCCAGAATACTCGTACAATGCAGAAAAAGAGGAGGGAGAGAGACAAAGAGGAGACAGTGGCAGAGAGGGATTAAGAGAAAGAAAGAAATAAGGAGAGAGAGAAGGGCGTGAGAACTACCTATACGTAGCACGTGATAGACCTACATTAGATTAGAATATTGGATCATTATAGGAACATTAAAATTGTAATAAAAATTAGGGTTTCTTTGTTGTAGGGGTCATGTAGTCCCTACATTAGATTAGAATATTGGATCATTATAGGAACATTAAAATTGTAATAAAAATTAGGGTTTCTTTGTTGAAGAGACAAAGAGGAGACAGTGGCAGAGAGGGATTAAGAGAAAGAAAGAAATAAGGAGAGAGAGAGGGGCGTGAGAACTACCTATATGTAGCACGTGATAGCCCTACATTAGATTAGAATATTGGATCATTATAGGAACATTAAAATTGTAATAAAAATTAGGGTTCCTTTGTTGTAGGGGTCTTGTAGTAATAAAAAGTTTAAAAGGGTGACTAAAGTTTATAAAGTCAAGGAGACATAGAACGTCTAGCTCCCGTGAATAAAGGTTCATGTTAAAATGTTGGTTGATCTTGTATCGAAATTTATCCGAGAATGCTCTGAAGTCAACAATGAATTCAGCAAGAAACTGAACAGGGGATTGAACCAACGTCCTCTTGATTGCCAGACAAGTACCTTTACTACACCAACGAGGAAGATACCTATTATGTGAAGTAAAATAATAATACCAAAATAACGAAAAAGTTGGTAAATTAAATTGAAATGGGGGTCTTTTCTGACGAAATTCCTGTGTGCAGGGTCCAGTATGTAGGACTATTGCCAACAAAGTTGGTGACTTTTGGTACCAATTATTTCCCACATTTTCAAAGGAAAAGACATACAAAATGAGAAATCCCATTGTTCTTCCACGGAGTGTTTCCCCATTCTTTTACTGACATTTCTTCCCTTTTCCTTTTTTGCCTCTCTTGTACTTCTTGTAGGTATCACATGTGTTTTCCTCTTTTTCCTGTCACTTTTTAGCAACAAAGTACTTTTGGAAAACAAATAGTGTGAAAATACCAACGGAAAATGTGAAAATAAAATTCTTGTAAATGAAGTACATCCACTAATGCATACTACATTATAATAATATGATTGTCTCTGTTAGTGGAGATGTCACATTCACTTTTCTTCCACACAAGATTTTTCGTCAAGAAAGTAAGAGGTAGGACATTGAAATTATTAAATTTACTTGTAAATCAGGCATATCCACTAATACTAATATTTTTATTCCTTTGTTAGTGGAGATGACAAATTCACTTTTCTTCCACACAAGATTTTTCTTCAAAAGGCAGGAGATATGAATTTATTGAATCGCTAGTAAATCAGACACATAACATTTTTACTCCTTTTTACTTTCTATTACCTTTACGTATAGGGAACCTATACAAGGTAATGAGAAAGTATTGCAATCGGTCCAAATTTTCAAAATCGGGAAATGGGTGGAAATATCCGTTTTGGGGTCCCCTGATTCCAAAAAAGTGGTTTTTAGCCCATGGTCTGTACGTAATAAATATTTACCCCTTCCTTTCTTTCTCCCCCCTCCCTTTCCTGATGTACTTCCCCTTCATTGTAATTAGAAAGAGGGAGCAAAGAAAATTATTTACAGACGAAATATTAGCTAACTTTTTTTGTTATTACTATGAAAAATAATAGAAAGTGAAGAAGAGGAGGAGGAAGAAGAAGCTTGATAGTGGAAACTGTAACAACGGGGGTCTTATGGTACCGAAAGCGAAGAGGGAAGGACTGGTTAAGAGAAAGCCAGCAGTTCCGAGAACCAACTTTGACTCTTTAGGATAGAGTTCGCCCTGGATGGAAATTGAACTTAAAAACGCAATAATTTTTACGATTTTTCGAGCAAGTAATGTGCGATTTTCTGATCTTTACGGTTTGGATTTTAGAAATTTCTCTCCCCTCCACTCTCCAAAGTCTTTTATAGAACGGTGTTTTTGTTTGAAATCTGATGAATCTCTTATCACAAAGACTTGCAGTGTTATCTTTAGCCCATTAGTGGTGGAACTTCTGCATGAGTTGTCACGTAGTTTTGAAAGGTACACCTGATCAGGTCCGCCTGTCAGGTCTACCTGATAGTGAGTGGCTGGTCCTAGCTAAATAAAATTGGGGAGTACTTTTGAGGACATTGGGGAGAGTTTACAAAAGAACCTGAGTAGCAATCAGAGACGGTGTTACAAGAAATTGATACTTGGAAGATAAACTGCTTTCACCACAGACTTCGACTGCCATGAATCTGGAGAATGGAGAGTTCAAGAGCTCTCAGAACTGCTGAAGTAAATATACCTCTTGTTTATTTGCAAGTTACTGGGTAGCTCTGGTGACTGTTGAGATACCTACTACTTACTACTTGAGAGTAAACACACCTCTCTCCTTGCCAACAAAATAGCACTTTTCTCTGAAACACACAGTATTTACTCGAATTCTTCATACACAACCCACCCTGTACGCTATTGAACAGGGGAAAAAAGTGATTTATCTGATTATGTTAAAAGCGTTGAAAATGAGGCATCAACGAAAAATACCCGTCCGTGCAGGAGGGCTGAGATGAAGATTGTTAAGTAGAACAGTTTTGGGGCTATTATTCCAAAAATAACAATGTAGTCTCTTCTTTTGAAGGGGGATATATTTGGATATAGACAAAAAAACACAAAAAATCTCCAAAGGAGGTATAAAACGTGTAAATATGATATGCCTTCTGCTTTCTATTAAAGCGTTTCTCTGACAGCGGAAAAATAACAATGTAGTCTCTTCTTTTGAAGGGGGATATATTTGGATATAGACAAAAAACACAAAAAATCTCCAAAGGAGGTATAAAACGTGTAAATATGATATGCCTTCTGCTTTCTATTAAAGCGTTTCTCTGACAGCGCTCTCGTATTTTCTTTTATTTTGGGGGTAAACTGCTTTTTGGGGGTAATTCCGTTCTCCCTAGAAGAGCTCGGGCTCGGGGCAAATGGGACCGCATGAACCCCCCTGTGGAAGGCCCTGGTGGGGACACAATGGGCGATTCACGTCTTTTGTGTCACAGGAATCACAGGATATTGAAATTGAGAATGAATAGGCCTTCCTTGGTAGCTGCTCGGCTGGTAAACAGGAGAACGTGGATTCAAACCCCGGCGGAGTCGGATTCATTTTCCCTTTTACTTTCTGGTCTGGGAGCTAGCGATGTAATGTTTACTTCATAAGGTACAAAATTTTCTACCACCACCTAAGTTTGATACTTCTCTAGGAGAGTCAATCTGTCAAGTAGCAACATATTAGTATAGGTAAAAGAACAACGTCTTCACTTGACTATAGTAACTTTTGAAACTGTAAGTAATTTTATTTTACAAGAGATAAACAATCATAAAATCTGACAGCGACTAGATCGAATGCTTTTGAAGAATCACAGAGGGACTGAAAAGACCACCCAAAGATCTCGAGGCGAGGTTCATGTTCATACATATGTATTATGTATTTTATGTCGAGGCTTTGGGGTTACAATGAGGTGATTTGTGATTTTCGTAATAAAAATAAGAGCCGAGAATTTGAATAAAAAAAATTGAGGGCTCGGTCAAGAGCCAAAGCGGTCATAGTTCTAGCGGCTATGTCACGTTGCACCAGACCCCATGGACCACTGAAGTTAAACAAGTTTGAGCGTGGTTGATATCTGGATGGGTCACCTTCGATCGACGTCTACTGACCATACACTACCTCTACAACATAGAGTCACCTCTTCATCTCGCCGATCGACTTTCGATCTACGAGGTCGATTGGTCGACTTTGTAAGGACACAGCTCTAAACTTTAAACAATTAAGAGCCCCATTTGCAGAATTGCAGTATGACAGAATTTAGATGTTTTTAGACAAATTAAATTAAATTTATCCCTAGGGCAAGGAAAACCTAGAGACCTTTGACAATGGAGTGTGTCTGGGGGCATGTGATGTGTTCCAAACCACTCATCGATCGACGAGGTCGATTGGTCGACTTTGTAAGGACACAGCTCTAAACTCTAAACAATTAGGAGCTCCATTTGCAGCGTTGCAGTATGACAGAATTTAGATGTTTTTAGACAAATTGAATTAAATTTATCCCTAGGGCAAGGAAAACCTAGAGACCTTTGACAATGGAGTGTGTCTGGGGGCATGTGATGTGTTCCAATCCACTCGACCATTGATTCCTGAAGTCATTGTCCGATTTCTTTGGGACGGAACCCCGTTGCATCACCATTTTGTCATCTGGTCACGAAAGACCTCTGGGTTCCTCGTGGTTTCTACACAAAGCTGACCCGGTGTGGTGTGGGTTTCTCTATTTAATTTATAATAGAATGAATTTGTTAAATGAAGACATAAACGATCCCCAATGAACACCAAAAGTGTGTGGGCCCCCAGGGCCGTAAAGAGCCAAACGGGCCTCCAACAATGGGCTTTTCCCCCGCTAGGTTTGGTTTCCTTATCCTATAGAAAGGAAAGTAATGTTATCGAAAAAAAACGGACGTTTCGCAAAAAAGAAAAAAAAAATCTTCATTTTAGGGTTTTGTTACCTAAAGAAGAAGAAACTTAGAATCAAAAGAGCAATTTTTTTCTCAGTACAAGAATATCGAAAGACACATTACACGAATTTTCAGAGACACCTGTACTCTCAAATGGCAACTCTGTAAGTCTGGATCATGTATCAGAGCAGTGTGATAAATACAATTTTTAATTGTTTCTTTCTCGTATTTTCTTTTATTTTGGGGGTAAACTGCTTTTGGGGGTAATTCCGTTCTCCCTAGAAGAGCTGGGACTCGGGGCAAATGGGACCGCATGAACCCCCCTGTGGAAGGCCCTGGTGGGGACAAAATGGGCGATTCACGTCTTTTGTGTCACAGGAATCACAGGATATTGAAATTGAGAATAAATAGGCCTTCCTTGGTAGCTGCTCGGCTGGTAAATAGTAGAACGTGGATTCAAACCCCGGCGGAGTCGGATTCATTTTCCCTTTTACTTTCTGGTCTGGGAGCTAGCGATGTAAAGTTTACTTCATAAGGTACTACCACCACCTAAGTTTGATGCGGAAAGGTGAAGAAACACAGAATCTGGAAGTCTTAGGGCCAAATCCGGGGACTTTATCCCGCTACAGCCGTTTGAGAATTTGAAATTTATTCTGTCTATTGGAATTTTATCATCCAGCCATTGGGTACAAAATGTTATTCGGCTGGGCTCATTTCATAGTAGGAATTCCTAGTTTCCCTCCTACTGGCCAGCCTATGCTTTGGCTTTTTAGTAAAATTCTCTCCCCTAAACAATTATAAAGTAGGTACCTAAAAAAAAGAAGAAGGAGGAGGGGAATAAAGAGCAGGAGAAAGGAGAAGAAAGAAAGGGGATTAATAAATTCCATCGACAGGTGCATAGCAGAAAAGCTTTCAGCATAAGGCGTGCTATCACGCTACTGTGGACATTTTTTTATTATTTAATTTAAAAAAAAAATTAAAAAGTCCATTTTTTTTTTTTTTTTTTTAAATCAAAATTCCTCCTATTCGTAACAGCAACAACATTGTTGAAATATTTCGTTATTAAAATATTAGTTCCCAGCACGTGAAGGGAGGGGGAGGAGAAGGGAGGGAGGGAAAATATGTACGGAAAAATATTTAAATATTATACAACAAAATACCTCGACTTTTTCCCTCGCTCGAATTTTTTAATCCCTCTTCTCCCCTCGTGCTTTTGTCCCGCCACTCCTTCCCCTTTCCTGGAGGGACGGAGGGGATTTCAGCATTAAAAAGCTTTAGTCTGGGCTAAAGAAGGAGAGGGAGGAGGGGGAGAAAATTTAAGTGGAACGGGAATTGGAGAGAGGGAGGAGGGATTATTTTCGTCTAATTGACTTTTTAAAATAAAATTACAAATCAGGGACTCAAAAATAAAATGAAAACGGAGGTAGGGTAGAACGGAGGAAGGAATAACAGAAAATATGGTGCACCTAGATTCTTTTCGTACTTAATTTATTCAGCCAAAATTAAATCCGAAAGAAAAGACAGCATCTTTGCGAAAACCTATGAGGAATACTTACTTTCGTGTCTGTGAGATAGGCATGGCACCTATCTCACAGCGTTTTAAGGATTGGGGTTCAAAATCCTTTGGAATAACGTCGTGGGTTCGATTCCCACGATAAGCAGAATTTTTGTAGTACCTAAACATTCCAGCAGGTTATGCAATTGAATATTGTGACTTTCGTTTGTCCTGGGAATCGAACCCAGAACTCTCTACACCCCTAATGGGAACTTATCAGACACCTATTTCTCTGTAGACTGCTGAGGATGCTAATTTAGACCCTGTAGAAGACAAATAAATACACAAAAGGTTCAATTTAAAATTAAAATATTTTGTTGTTGTTGTTGTTGGTCTTCTTCTTCTTTTTCTTTTAATGGGACATCCGTCAGTTGAAGAATTTATGGGACTTCCATGAGACTGAAGACAAATCATGGGACTCGCGTTTCATGAGACATCCGTTGATGTTTTTCCCCAATAAGACAATTCTGCATAAACGTGAGACTTGTAAAATTGGTGGATGTGTTAGAGTTACCAAATGAAATACATAATATGTATTCAATGTTTTCTTTGGTGCAAGTGACAGATTTTCCACATGAAAAAATTAACTTTGTGAATGAAAATATTGGTGGAGATGACAAATTTTCCAAATTCACACCTGAGGCATTCTTTACCACCTAACCCTTAGTAGGTAGATAGGTACTACTAATTTTCATAGCATGTGACAAATAACGCGTCTAATTTGCTATAAAGATATAAACCTCTTTATAAAGAAAAGTCGATTTACAGTCTAAACATGGTCTCGTATATTTGAAATTTTGATCAAGCTACTGAACGAGTATAATATTATGGGTTTATAGCTCGCCCTTTGAAAAACCTCGCGATTCGCGACTGACTGAAAGTTTTCGAAGTTGTGTTCTACCAGGCAAAAGGTAGAACATGGAATTCGCGGAAGGCATACCAAAAGCATTCAGAAAATTAGCTGAATTAATTTGTATAAACAGTTCAACGTATAATATTAAATTATTTACCTACCGCATTATTGTAAATCAAAACAACATAAAGATTTCCTACTGCCCGCGGATACACAAATTAGACATTGCCTTAAGTTCAATATCAGAGGCGGATTGGTGAAAAATCAATAAATCGGCGCCCTTTGAAAAACCTCGCGATTCGCGACTGACTGAAAGTTTTCGAAGTTGTGTTCTATCAGGCAAAAGGTAGAACATGGAATTCGCGGAAGGCATACCAAGCATACAGAAAATTAGCTGAATTAATTTGTATAAACAGTTCAACGTATAATTAAATTATTTACCTACCGCATTATTGTAAATCAAAACAACACAAAGATTTCCTACTGCCCGCGGATACACAAATTAGACATTGCCTTAAGTTCAATATCAGAGGCGGATTGGTGAAAAATCGATAAATCGCAAGTTGGACCTTAGAAGATTATCGTTCAGGTAGGTATACTGTAAGACTGACCGGGGCAGGTGTTGACCAAGTTCCATGGTCACCAGGTTAAGCTACGTCGGGTGTGGCGGGCAATCAAATATACACAAACGTCATTCGTCCACCATAATAGACCCTTGAGGGGAAGGAAACCACTAAGGTAATCACCTAACTCTTCGAGAGGATAAAATTCCATGCCTCAACTGGAATAGAACCCACGCCCTCCTGTTTACCAGGCGAGCGTCTTGACCACCACGCCACCGAGGCAAGTCAGGTATAGGTAACTTACGATCGGTTGAGA
Organism: Diaphorina citri; assembly: GCF_000475195.1. NCBI lineage: Eukaryota > Metazoa > Arthropoda > Insecta > Hemiptera > Psyllidae > Diaphorina > Diaphorina citri. The sequence continues at coordinate 29,054 of NW_007379527.1, forward strand.
CATTTAATATTCACTTTATGTTTGTTCCCTTAGGAAGAGGGGGACAATCTTACCTCTACACTGAGAAAAAAACTAGGGTGCCGGCAGGCCAATCGGGTGACTGGGTTCCGGCACTCTAATATTGAACTCTAGGTATATCGGGAAGCTTGACACTATAATATAGCATTCCAACAGCCTAAATCAGGGGAAGTAACCCAATAATAGAGTTCTTCCACCTTAAACTTGCTATAATATAGCATTCCAACAGCCTAAATCAGGGGAAGTAACCCAATAATAGAGTTCTTCCACCTTAAACTTGTGGCACCCTGTCACCATTTTTTTTTTCTCAGTGTAACTTACTGTACGTAAATAAATACCAGGAGGAACAGAACTTACCAGGAACTTCGCAGGAACAACCGCCGAAGCCGTCATTACAATGGCACAGAGAATCAAGACAAGCACCATTCTGACATCGTGTCCCGTCTGATGAGACACAGTCATCTGAAACACAAGACAAAACGAGAGAAATTAGAAACTAACAAGACACTAGGTGAGACAAATTAGAAATTACAAGACACTAGGTGAGACAAATTAGAAATTACAAGACACTAGGTAAGACTTGGAAATTATTAGAATACAAGGTTTAGGTTTGATAGAGGGAACTGTAACTACAGAGGTTTTATGGCCCTCAAATCAAAGAGAGAAATAGGGTGTCCGCCCCACTTACTGTACGTAAATAAATACCAGGAGGAACAGAACTTACCAGGAACTTCGCAGGAACAACCGCCGAAGCCGTCATTACAATGGCACAGAGAATCAAGACAAGCACCATTCTGACATCGTGTCCCGTCTGATGAGACACAGTCATCTGAAACACAAGACAAAACGAGAGAGATTAGAAACAAAGCCGTCGTTACAATGGCACAGAGAATCAAGACAAGCACCATTCTGACATCGTGTCCCGTCTGACGAGACACAGTCATCTGAAACACAAGACAAAACGAGAGAAATTAGAAACTAACAAGACACTAGGTGAGACAAATTAAAAATTACAAGACACTAGGTGAGACAAATTAGAAATTAACAAGACACTAGGTAAGACATTTGGAAATTATTAAAATACAAGGTTTAGGTGATTAGAAACTAACAAGACACTAGGTGAGACAAATTAGAAATTACAAGACACTAGGTGAGACAAGACACTTTGAAGTGTGCTGCAAGATATAGAGACGAATGGCTTCAACGACAAGGCCTAGCCTTTAGTATATGATGATGAGGTGAGACAAATTGGAAATTACAAGACACTAGGTGAGACAAATTAGAAATTAACAAGACACTAGGTAAGACATTTGGAAATTATTAAAATACAAGGTTTAGGTTTGATAGAGGGAACTGTAACTACAGAGGTTTTATGGCCCTCAAATCAAAGAGAGAAATAGGGTGTCCGCCCCACGCGGGACATGGACCCGCGATCTAACACTCACACGGCAGGCGCGCTATCCTCCAAGTGTAAAGGTTCATAGGTAAGAAGTGTTACAAGCATAATAGGTAAAACTTGATAAATAACATTAGAGAACCTCTTTAATTTTCAATAGAAACGTAGAAAAAGAAGTAACATTTTTTTTGAAAATAAGAAACAGCGAGAAGTTATGTTATGAAAATAACGCGAAATTCGACTAAATTGTTGCATATTGCATACACAGAAACATGTACATGTATGTCTGTCTGTTACGGCGCTGTTACTCTGATGGAACTTTTGTTGTTCTCTTTTCACGAAAAAACGGCTTGACCGATTTTGGTGAAATTTTTTGTGGTTGTTGAGAAGATTACTGAGGGTGACATAGGCTATTTAAATTGGTCATATTCCATCCCGATTCAAAATGGCAGCACCTCAAAGTTATGACTCTTATGCCACGCTGATCCCGTACAAAGGACGGGTCAACCAAAGGGTTGGATATAAGGGTGACTACCGATGGTAACTATTGGTGGAGATGCCAAAATTTCAAGGTTAATCAATCTGTAAACGGTGGAGATATCAAAACGTTTGTTGAAGATTACGAAATCTCAACTTTTAGTGGAGATGTCGAACTTAGAAAATTGATTATTAATATGTCGAAGTCCAGAAAAAAGGACTCAAATACAAAAGTCCCTTAAGGACTAAGGGACTTTTGTAAAAGAATGGGTAGTTCCCGTATATTTAAATAAAAAATTAAAAAAAAAATTAAATCGACTTGAGCCCTTGTTCCACCCCACCTTTGAATCAAAAACATTTATAAATGGCCTCATGCAGATGCTAAATTGGGATAGAATAGAATAGAATCTTATCTTTTATATTATAAGAACGAGATCCATTCACAGTTCACATTTCATAGTTCACACACTGATCGCTCTATCTCTAGAACCACAACACCATGGTCATACAAGATACGTAAGTGTACCGAGTTTCAACACAATCGGACCCGCAAAAGTGACTTAAAAGTGAGTTACTAGAACTGACCCATACCATACAAATACCTACTCGTATTCTGGAAAATTTGCCATCTCCACCAATATTTGGTAAATCTGTCATTTCCACCAATTTGATTATTTCATTTGGTAAATCTATCATCTCCACCAACTTGATTATTTCATTTGGTAAATCTGTTATCTCCACCAATTTGATTATTTCATTTGGTAAATCTATCATCTCCACCAACTCGATTATTTCATTTGGTAAATCTGTTATCTCCACCAATTTGATTATTTCATTTGGTAAATCTATCATCTCCACCAACTTGATTATTTCATTTGGTAAATCTGTTAAATTACGAGTATATTAGGTACGGAAATAGAGATGACTAGGTCAAGTACCTAGTGTAAGGCGAATTTCACATCTAGACTGCAACTTGTAGTATACGTAGGGTGACCATAATTTTTTTTGGCCCAAAGCGGGACGCAGTCCTTTTTGGACGAAGGGGGGGGTGAGGTACAAACATATTTAATACCCACCTAGTTAGGTACCTATGTTACAACCTGCCTCTGCATTACACAGTCAATATACCTACATTTTATTTTCAAATATTTTGATACATACCTAATATTGTACAGTATTGGAATCGTAAAATGGATTTTTTCCCGAGCTCATTGCTCTCAATGATAATATTAGGTTCGGACCAGCTAAAGCGGGACCATCTCCACCAATATGATTATTTCATTTGGTAAATCTATCATCTCCACCAACTTGATTATTTCATTTGGTAAATCTATCATCTCCACCAATTTGATTATTTCATTTGGTAAATCTATCATCTCCACCAACTTGATTATTTCATTTGGTAAATCTATCATCTCCACCAACTTGATTATTTCATTTGGTAAATCTATCATCTCCACCAACTTGATTATTTCATGTGGAAAATCTACAACATCCACCAATTTTTCTGTCATGCAGGTTGCATAAACAAGGTAGATTCTAGGCGCAACATAGGGATCTAAAAATAAGACACGCACACAAGATGTTTATTCTTGTATAGCCCGGTTCTTCTATTTCTCCAGCTCTATATGATTAATTACACACATTAACGCTGAAAAATTTCATTTCTAGCTTGAAATAAAATCTCCTCCTTCATCCAGCAGAGACACAGAGACTACACAGTCGCGCGTCATGAGATTTCACAGAGGGGAAACTAAAAACTCATATACAGTATGCAGATCTGCTGGTGATCTAAGAATCCAGCTTGAATAACCTCTCAAGGCCCAAGGACTTTTCGAGTATTGTAGGCTTATAGGCCCAATGTCCAAAAGTTTGAACAAGTTAAAACGATTGTCTAAAATATTAGACATTGGATCTTTGTGAAAACACTTTAAAGCTACTTTTTTAGGACTTCACATGGTGAATTCGTTTGAACACGGATAAGTAAGTAATATAGGGTAGGTTATTTCGAGGAGTAAAGGAGCTCAGAATTTTCATCCTAAACAGATAAGGGTCGTTTTCGGAACGGCTCGCTTTCTTCCTCCTTTTCTTTTCGATTTCGGGACAAAGACTTCTCTTGTTACAGTTACCTGTTTTTTAGGACTACAAAAGAGTCCAATATTTTGGACGATGGGTCTTTAGAGGATAGATAAATAAAGATTTTCTAAAAGGGCAAGCTACAAACCCCGTACCTATACAGTATGCCGATCTACTGGTATATTTAGAATCCAGGTTAAAATATCAGACAATCAAAACTGTAGAGGCAGGAAAACAGTGATTCCCCTTCTTCTTTCGAAGGACGCACCACTGACAAAATGTTATATGTCAAATGAAAAGAGTTATTCAGCTCAGCCCATCAAGCAAATACTCGTAACTTACATGCAAATTTCTGGAGCAAAATTCCTCAACTTGCCTCTCTAACGCCCACCCTGAAGTTATGACACTTGGTGTGAACTTGTGTGGCAAATAACAAGTGTAGTAACAAGAGCACTGGGTGTTTAGAAAGGAGGACGCACCACTGACAAAATGTTATATGTCAAATGAAAACAGTTATTCAGCCCATCAAGCAAATACTCGTAACTTACATGCAAATTTCTGGAGCAAAATTCCTCAACTTGCCTCTCTCACGCCCACCCTGAAGTTATGACACTTGGTGTGAACTTGTGTGGCAAATAACTTTGTATTTACAATTTTTCAACATGAATCAAAACTTGCAAATTCTCACAGTAAAATTAGGTACGTACTTATACTCGTAATGCTAAAAAAGCTAATTAAATAACTATTTTTACACGAATTTATGTATTATCAGGCATTACAGACATACTATGAGATTTGATCAGATAAGTAAGTACCGCTAGATAGCATACCTGGGGCCGGATAGTGTATTTTGAGATCTAATCGGAGAAAGATTTTATACTGTATTTTTACGGGAGAGAACCAGGTTAAGCTACGTCGGGTGTGGCGGGCAATCAAATATACACAAACGTCATTCGTCCACCATAATAGACCCTTGAGGGGAAGGAATTAGAAAGGAGTGACATTTCGACCGAAAAATCAGAGTACAAGGTGTCCAGAAAGTTGTGAAATTTGAGATTTGAAGAACATCTTACAAAGATGATAGACTGATGTGACATCGCGTCCAGAGAATTTGGAGAAGAATTTTCAAAAAACTATTACATCCAAGGTCCAGGTAGAGTAAAGTGTGTCAAAAAATATGTAAAATTTGATATTCTACAAGGATCTGAACCATCCTACAGAAACATAAGGCAAGACAAGACGTGCCATCGCGTCGAGAGAATTTGGAGAAGAATTTCCGAAAAGGAACATCCAGAAAAGGATTTGAACTCAACACCTCCAGGTCGAGAGTCAGTGTGGTGGTGTTGTTGTTGGTGGTGGTGGTGTTGTTGTTGTTGTTGTTGTTGTTGTTGGTGTTCTTCTTCTTCTTCTTTTTATGGGACATCCGTCAGTTGAAGAATTTATGGGACTTCCATGAGACTGAAGACAAATCATGGGACTCGCGTTTCATGAGACATCCGTTGAAGACAAGACAAGACGTGCCATCGCGTCGAGAGAATTTGGAGAAGAATTTTCGAAAAGGAACATCCAGAAAAGGATTTGAACTCAACACCTCCAGGTCGAGAGTCAGTGTGGTAATTATAATTAAAAATAAATAACTCATCTCAAGAGGATTATGAACTTTGTATTTACAATTTTTCAACATGAATCAAAACTTGCAAATTCTCACAATAAAATTAGGTACGTACTTATAATGCTAAAAAAGCTAATTAAATAACTATTTTTACACGAATTTATGTATTATCAGGCATTACAGACATACTATGAGATTTGATCAGATAAGTAAGTACCGCTAGATAGCATACCTGGGGCCGGATAGTGTATTTTGAGATCTAATCGGAGAAAGATTTTATACTGTATTTTTACGGGAGAGAAAATTTAGTAATGATCCCAACAAAGTCTCCTCAAATCCTCAAGAGAAAAAGAACCTCGATACTTTTCAGACAGCTTCTCTTTTTCCTCCTCATCAGAATCAAGCTGGGTCCGTCCCTCCGGGAATTATTTAGCCCGTAGTTTATTCGATCAGGATTAAAGAAAATCAGTACTTATGTACCTACCTAATCAAATGTAGTGATTTACTAAAACCAGTGTTCGGATTCTTGACTTCCTCCCTCCTTACCCTCGCTGAAATTCTGTATACAGACCTGTTCTCAGGTATAGGTTGTACCAAGATGATAGACAAATAGACATACCTACCTATCTAATATTGTTATGACTAATAGAAACATAGCCCATCATAAGAACATATTGGAATAAGATGAAGCACAAAAGGGGTGTTAGTCTTGTCTGACCCTTTGCCAACTCATTTGTATTCTCACATGATGTTCTATAGTCACTTTAGTATAGTGCTATAATAGTCATGGGTTCACTGGTAACATGAGCTGTTCTCAAATGAGAAGCCCAAGGGAGAAATAGAATGGACACAAAGCTGAGATGGCAAGGTACCAAAAAGATAGGGTGGAGGGAAAAAGAATTGAACAAGCTGGGTCCGTCCCTCCGGGAATTTTTTAGCCCGTAGTTTATTCGATCGTGGTTAAAGAATACCTATGTACCTGCCTAATTATGGTAACATGAGCTGTTCTCAAATGAGAAGCCCAAGGGAGAAACAGAATGGACACAAAGCTGAGATGGCAAGGTACCAAAAAGATAGGGCGGAGGGAAAAAGAATTGAAAAAGGAGAAAGGGTGGGATATGAGGGTGACTACCGATGGTAGCTATTGGTGGAGATGCCAAAATTTCAAGGTTAATCAGTGGTTCAGTGGTTGGGTGGAAGAGCTTAGTGGTTGGGTGGAAGAGCTTGGTATTATTCTTGATTTGATTTTTCAATTTTACTTTCATGTAATGATTTAAAATCAAGACTAGAGCCCGTTCTCCCTTTATTCCCATTTGATTTTTCGATTTTACTTCATGTAATGATTAGACTAGAGCCCGTTCTCCCTTTATTCCTTTATTCCCAATATAGTGTGCAAGCCACCCATCCATTTATTGGCCTTCCTCGGCGTAGCTTAACACAGGTAACGCTAAAACCGGTCTTAAATGATCGACTGAA
>NW_007379527.1:36271-40371 GCF_000475195.1 Diaphorina citri
TTGGTTTTTTGGCTTTATGGTTTTCTGGACAAAATTTGCACCACCATTTTCGTGTTCCTGGTAAAAAGACTTCAAAATGGCAGCACCTCAAAGTTATGCCTATTATGCTGCTCTGTGGGACATGTCAGGGAGCGCGTATCGCGACCGTGCGTGTCTTATGCCACGCTGATCCCGTACAAAGGACGGGTCAACCACTAGTCATAAGTATACCTACATGAAATATTTTCCATTCGAGTATGTACCTTCTATGTACTGAACCCATTTCTCTCATTTCTAGTTTCTACGTATGTATATCAGAATGAGGAGTTTTCATTTTCTTCGGCCTTGACACAGTACATTCGAGTATGTATACCTACTATGTACTGAACCCATTTCTCTCATTTCTAGTTTCTACGTATGTATATCAGAATGAGGAGTTTTCATTACCTACTATGTACTGAACCCATTTCTCTCATTTCTAGTTTCTACGTATGTATATCAGAATGAGGAGTTTTCATTTTCTTCGGCCTTGACACAGTGGACAACTATTTGACTTGAATACAAAACATGGAGATAATATGTATGACTTGTACAACAATACCCATGTCTACTTTATGTAATATATTACACATTCTAACGTTTCTAACACTAATTTGGATACTGTTACAATGTTACGTACTATTTAAGTACCTCTAGGAGAGATAGGTCACATAGGTGGTATTATCATCAACCGAATATAAGTACCAAAAATTTACATAACTATTGACATACCATGTTGGAATAGTTACAATAGTTAGTGATGGCATAGGTCCTTGGTGAAGGTTTCACTTGTTCTAGGTTGGTCTAGTTTTCACTCTCTTATGCCACGCTGATCCCGTACAAAGGACGGGTCAACCACTAGTCATAAGTATACCTACATGAAATATTTTACATTCGAGTATGTATACCTACTATGTACTGAACCCATTTCTCTCATTTCTAGTTTCTACGTATGTATATCAGAATGAGGAGTTTTCATTTTCTTCGGCCTTGACACAGTGGACAACTATTTGATTTGAATACAAAACATGGAGATAGTATGTATGACTTGTACAACAATACCTATGTCTACTTTATGTAATATATTACACATTCTAACATTTCTAACACTAATTTGGATACTGTTACAATGTTACGTACTATTCAAGTACCTCTAGGAGAGATAGGTCACATAGGTGGTATTATCATCGACCGAATATAAGTACCAAAAATTTACATAACTATTGATATACCATGTTGGAATAGTTACAATAGTTAGTGATGGCATAGGTCCTTGGTGAAGGTTTCACTTGTTCTAGGTTGGTCTAGTTTTCACTTATACCATGTTGGAATAGTTACAATAATTAGTGATGGCATAGGTCCTTGGTGAAGGTTTCACTTGTTCTAGGTTGGTCTAGTTTTCACTTTCTACTAAGGGGAAAAAGTGATGTAAATCACTGTCATAAATTACGAGACTACGAGTATATTAGGTATGGAAATAGAGATGACTAGGTCAAGTACCTAGTGTAAGGCGAATTTCACATCTAGACTGCAACTTGTAGTATACGCCTACCGGCAAGTTTCATGTTGAGGGCTACATAGTCTTATGGGCCTGTTCACACTTAAACTTGAAGTTTATACTACAAGTTGCAGTCTAGATGTGAAATCCACCTAAATGTAGGATAGCAGTCGCAGAATTCTGGAGGCTCACATGGTGAATTCGTTTGAACACGGGTAAGTAAGTAATATAGGGTAGGTTATTTCGAGGAGTAAAGGAGCTCGGAATTTTCATCCTAAACGGATAAGGGTCGTTTTCGGAACGGCTCGCTTTCTTCCTCCTTTTCTTTTCGATTTCGGGACAAAGACTTCTCTTGTTACAGTTACCTGTATCAAACTTCTTTCTAGGATTTTTCTCTCCCTTGTTGGGATTCTAAAAGAGAATTGGACGGTGCACTATATATCAGTTGATTTCTCTTGTTCCAACCCTGAGATTTGCATTGTACCAGTTCTATAAATTGATTCTTCTTGTTCCAACCCTGAGATTTGCATTGTACCAGTTCTATAAATTGATTCTTCTTGTTCAAACCCTGAGATTTGCATTGTACCAGTTCTATAAATTGATTCTTCTTGTTCCAACCCTGAGATTTGCATTGTACCAGTTCTATAAATTGATTCTTCTTTTTCCAACCCTGAGATTTGCATTGTACCAGTTCTATAAATTGATTCTTCTTGTTCCAACCCTGAGATTTGCATTGTACCAGTTCTATAAATTGATTCTTCTTGTTCCAACCCTGAGACTCTCAATGTACCATATCCATCAGCTGATTCTTATTCCTCCCCCTTGTCTGAATTCAATATTTCCAACCCTGAGATGTGCATAGTACCCACTAGATCTAAAAGCTGATCCTCTTGTTCCAACCCTGAGATGTGCATTGTATGAGATGAGATGTGATGTGCAGGACCGGTAGCGCTTATCAGATGAATTATTTCATGCTGCACTGAGCAGAGCATATTTTATAACAGCATAACTACGGTGTTATAATATTCAACGTCGCTTGAAAAACAAAATCGCCTATCGATTGTAGAGTAATGTTTTGTTATTGTAGAACGATAAAACTGCTTCAACAGAACAGCTGTTGTCATATCGTCCCGAAATCGAAGAGAGGACAGGATAGGAGAAGCCAGCCGTTCCGAGAACGAACCTGTTCTGGTTAGGATAAAGTTTGTCCCGGGTCCATACCGCGACTTTGCGCTTACAAGGCAGACGCGCCACCTTCCAAGGCTTCAAACTAACTAGGCTGGCTAGAATTATTAAATTATTTTTGGGTTATAAGTTCTTAGGGTACAAGATCACGACATTTCAAACTAGGTATTTTTCTTTTTCTCTCCTGTAAATTTTCGAACATGGTTGTTAGGATCTTTTGTTTCTGGAGCGGGTCCATACCGCGACTTTGCGCTTACAAGGCAGACGCTCCACCCTCCAAGGCTTCAAACTAACTAGGCTGGCTAGAATTATTAAATTATTTTTGGGTTATAAGTTCTTAGGGGACAAGATCACGACATTTCAAACTAGGGTAAGTGTACCATTTATTCGCCCACCTAAAAAACGTACCATTTATTGGCCCACCTGTACTATACGCCACATAAGTCTGAACTGGACGAACTTTTTCAAGATCCAATTTCATCAAAAGAAAGGGCTTAAAGACTGCTATGAAACCAGTGATTTCAAAATTGTAGTCAGTAAAAACAAAATTTAGAAAAATAGTGGGCAGGTGGGCCAATAAATGGTACGTTTTTTAAGTGGGCGAATAAATGGTACACTTACCCTAGGTATTTTTCTTTTTCTCTCCTGTAAATTTTCGAACATGGTTGTTAGGATCTTTTGTTTCTGGAGCGCTAATAAATAAGGTCCAGTAGTTAGACTATGTTTAGCCTCTAGTCTACCAGATCACGGCCTTGATTTTCCGTCAGCATCAGGACTGTTAGTAACCTAGTATAGCGGAAAATTATGAAAAATGAACAGGTAGGTACCACCAGTGGCCTAAATCACCAAAGTATGGAATAGTATTTACAATTCCATATTTCAATATGATTCGTCCAAATTCAAAATTCTGCTTTTCCATTGGCTATTTCACTTGTAAGATACTTTTCCATACTTTGGTGATTTAGGGCACAGTACTTACTACCTGTGTAATAACTATTACAATTATGTAAATTGAAGTAAGTAAATGCTGAGTGATATACTCCATTATAGTAGTCATACATAGTACTTGTGGATGTATTGGATAACATTTATAATTATGTTCAATACATGCCATCAATAAGGGTAAAAAAACCTTCTCTCCTTTTCCCTGTTTATTATTTTATTAATTTTTACTGATGAAACTCAACTTCATAATCACAAACGCAGACCCTGTTGACAGGATGGTAAAGTCTCGTGTGGTGTCACTTCAATAGGGCAGTATTTAATGCCTTCCGCTGCCCTCGTGGCTTTTTTACTCTTTTAAGAGGTTTGACAGAGGGAACTGTAACTGCTATGGTCTTATCCCGTCCCGAAATCGAAGAGAGAAGGAAGACCGGATAGGAGAAAGCCAGCCATTCCG
>NW_007379527.1:41608-43075 GCF_000475195.1 Diaphorina citri
CGGTCAAACTTTCTTGACTTGGCGGGGCGGAGCGCTACCGCGCTCCTATATAATTTTATTGATCATGAAAATACATATAAATTGTACATGGATACTTTGGATACATATACAACTTATTATTGTACCTTAGAAAAAGCCTCTTATCGGGTCCAGAGCACTAGTTTGGGAACCCCTACATCATCTTCTCAGACTTTACGATCAATATATGACACCGGTGTTGTCTCACACGCTAACGCTGCAAGGTTTAACCCGCGCTGACGTTAGGGCAGGAAACCGGTTGATGCGTTGAGATGCTCAGCACGTACGTCCGGTTCCGATGCCGAGGTGCTCTTCTACCCAACCCAACGACAAGGACCTCCGGGGTCAGTAATTCTCCATGTCTGAGTGGGTTATGAACAGACTCTTTATGAATCTTGTGACTAGTTATGAACTTATGACTCATGAGAATGAAGGTGGAGAGTTTTTATTTGTCTTGTAAAATGAGGACCAAATCTGGCATAATAGTGGAGACTTTCAGACCTACATAGGTCTGAAGCTTTTTCCGCCACACACGCTCCGACGGTCATAATAGGCACTGGGGACTTCGTAAATCGTATGATGGTACCATATCTTTTTACCATCATACGATGCCGCGTTTATTTTTATTTAGGACTCTGCACTGCACCATAGAAAAAGAAGAGTTTAGAGTTCAAATAGAAGAGTTTATCAACGTTTGCCAGAATGTTAATTTTAAATCTGATATACATGGTATTCCAGGGGTGTTGGACCTTAGACAATAACTTCCGCCTCACTGTAACTAGAACTCTTAAGCCTGAAGGATCAGGTAATAGTTTGGTGTCTCGTAATGCGACTGATTGAAGGTTGGCATAGTTTAAGAATCTATACTAACCTATATCCGTATCCGCCACACGTCCAATTAGTAACTACTATTACTACTATACCATGTACCGTTATCATTATGTTTAGATTATAAGAAATTATTTATTTTAATTCTCTTGGAAGTATTAAAAGTTACCTTTGCATCTTTTTCTATATTGTAAAACTTTTATTCTCTGTCGTCTTCAATATGATACTTTTATGCGGTTTAGCTGATTTAACAAACGTATAACGTATGTGTCTCGCTTTGTACAGTGTGCACTTACATGTATAGACCAGGACATGCCGCGACAATTCATGAGACTTACCTGGAAACAACACAGGAGAAAAAGTGCTTTTTGCGCCGAACTGGCTAAAACTACTTTAAAACACAACAACTCTTCTATTGACTCCCACTGTATCCGATAATTTAAACAGTATAAAGGTAGGGCTAAGCCTTTACCGTCGTGGAGTTTCAAATTATCTGAGAATACGGGGCGACTAGGGTATGTTTCCTGCCCAGGTTGGTGATGAATATGTATTATACACAGGAGGGAACGAAATAAGGATGCAGAAGCTACAGTGACAACCCAGTCGAGAGGAAAAGCGTCC